>NC_133663.1:136409821-136483667 GCF_037893015.1 Macrotis lagotis | reverse complement strand
CATAATGCTACAATTTTGCATTTTCTTATGATGTTTTTTCATGCTATATAACATGAGTTAATTTCTGTGTAGGTGCTATTATTCTACAGAAAAGAGAGTATATACATATTTAAACCCAAACTGTTTTCTCCAGAGATTTATCATATCTATCTTTGCTAAAAGTTTTTTTTTAATATCCTTATATCCTTTTTATATCCTTAATTTCTTTGGGAGGGGAGGTTAGATTTATCTAATTCTGAGAGAAGGATGTTGAGGTATAGTTTTTCTTTATTCCTGTAACTCATCCAGCTTCTCCTTTAAGAATTTTAACACTTCATGCACTTAAGTTACATATTGATATTACTTCATTGTCTATGGCACCTTTCAGGAAGATGTAGTTTCCTTCCTTAAGAGTTCTAATGGTCTCAGACACTTAATAATTACCTAGCTCTGTGGCCTTGGGCAAGCCACTTAAACCCATTTGCCTTGCAAAAAAAAAAACAAAAACTAAACTGAAAGATTTCTAATGATATATATTATTCTTTTTACTTTATGTGAGATTAGGATTGCTGCATTGTTTGTTCTTCCCCCACCCCGCTATATTCTGCTCCTTTTTTAATTTGTGTATCTCTCTGCTCCAAGTTTGTTTCTTGGTAAACAATATATTTTAAGATGCTCTTTTATTGTTCCACTTTGCAAAATGCTTCCATTTTATTCACAATCACATTTCTGATTGCTAACTCTAAATTATTCTTCATTCTAACTTTCCAGGGTTTGTCTTTTTCCCCCTTTATTTTTACCTATCCCTCCTCACCAATGTTGTGCTTCTGATCACTCTTTCCCTCATGCCCCCATTCACATGTCCCCCTTTGCTTTTCTTTTCCCTTTCACTTTTCCCCATCCTTTTCCCTCCCTTTCTTCCCCTTTCCCCACTTCTTTGCCTTCCTACCCTATAGCTTAGAATAAACTTCTATACCCAATTTGATTGTATTTTATTCCTTCTTTTAGCTAAAATCTTTTGAGAACAAATTTTACTCACTGCTCACCCCTCCTTTCTATCCCTTTACTAAAGTAGATCCTTTTAGCTTCTTCTTATGGATCTTATGCCTCTGCTAGGTAGCAGTGTAACACCTCTTTTTTAATACCTTTATTGTTTTATGCCAGTTTTGTACTTAGTGCTAATACTAAGTATTCTCCTTTCATTTGGCCAAATACAAGAACAATTCTCAAGGATTTTAAGCACTATCATATATTAATCATTTCTTATCCACATGTTCTGACCAACTACTCTCCCCTCAACAATCCCATCAGAAATACATTTTCAATAACTAAAATTATTATCATGTCACAATCAGTTTATATGTTCAGCCTCTTCCTAAGTACAGTCTTTTAAACTGTTTCAAAGGAAATGCAATTTTCAGTAGTTATCATCACATCATAATCAATTTATACCCATATCCTGTCAAAATAAGCTCCTTTCAATTGTCCTAATAGAAATATAATTATCAAAAGTTACAAACATTGTCTTCCCATAAAGAGATGGAAATATTTGTCTTACTAACAAATATCTTTATATCTTTTATTTCCATTTTCCTTTGTTTTTTGTATCAGAATAACAAATTTTCTGTTCCATTTTGGTCCTTTTATCAGTAAGTTAGAAAATTCTCCATTTATTTGAAAAATTCATCTTTTCCCCCAGAAGATTATGTTGAATTTTTCAAGGAAATTCATTCTTATTGGTAATACAAGCTTCTTTTCCCTATGGAATATCATATTCCAGTCCTCAGTACCTTTAATGTTGAAGCTGATAAATCCTGTATATTCTTGACTGTGATTCCTTGGCATTTAAATTTCTTCTTTTTGGCTATTGCATTATGCTATCCTTTAGCTGTCATTCTAAAATTTGACTATACTAGTCCTTGATGTTCTGGCATCTCTACAGACAATCTATGGAGTCTTTCAAGGACTCTTTTATCTTCATTTTGTATGATATTAGGACAGTGTTCCTTGATAATTTCCTTCAAGATATTGTGTAAGCTCATTTTTTTACTGTGATTGTTAGATAGATCACTAGTTCATAAATTTATTTTCCAGGTCATTTAACCTAAGGAATAATTTTCAGTTTCCTTCTGTTTTTCAATTGTTTGGTTCTGTTTGATACAGTCTTCATACATATATAGTCTAATACAGTCACTAGATCCATTTGTCCAGTTCTACATTTTAGGCTTCCCCTCAGTTAGCTTTTTTGTTTCATTTTCCAGTTGACTAATGTTACATTTAAAGGAGGAGTTTTATATTCCTATTATTTAATTTTACTTACAGATAGGTTGTTTTCCATTTCCAGATGGTCAGTTTGACTTTATAAGAGCTGTTGTGTTTTTTTTTTCATTTGTCCAATTATACTTTAAAAAGTATTGTTGTCTTTAATAAGTTTTTTTATAATTTTCTTGTATGATTTCATTTATTTTGTAATTTTCCCTTACTTTCTTTTAGTTTTTAAATTCTTTTTGAGTTTTCTTGGAGATCTTTTTTATATTTGAGACCAATTCAAAATCCATTTTGTGGCTTCACATTTACACATTTTGTCACTGCTTTCTTCTTCTAATATGGCATTTTCATTGTTTCCTATCAGAATCATATATAATAGGTAGTTCTTTAGGGCTTTTTTGATAATTTATCTCTGCACTTGGGTATAGTACCAAGCTTTTTCTGATGAGGCCAGGAGTCTGATCTTTGACTTTCCACTCTTCATAACAATTTTTTCCCTATGTTTAGGTACTTCAATACATTCCCGTATTTTGCAGCAGCATTCTCAACTAAGCAGATGTTACATGTTAAATGTGTGAAATGTGTAATATGTTAAATGAGCTTCTTGTTAGCACTTTGAAAAGGTAACACACTGGATTTGTAATAAAATCATTCTTGGAGATTATTATTAAAATCTCTTAGTAGCTCTCACCTATTCAGGATACTGGATGGTTTCTAATATTTTTCCAAAAAAATTTGTCATGCATAAGGAGGTTATTTAATAAAAGTAGAAAATATTTGGGCCAAGATGTCAGAGAGAAGACAGGCATTGTGATAGGAGCTCTCTCTTTCTCCTTAGAAATAACACGAGAGAAACCTCTTAACAGAAATTTGATCAACAAAACCCAGAAAAAGAAGATAGGAGAAGGACACCTACCAAGAAGTTCTGTCTCAGGGGACCATGGGTGAACCAAGATAAAAATGACAATTCTACCAAAACTAAAGTGCTTGTTTAGCCCTACCAATCAAAATTCCAAAAAATTACTTTAATAACTTAGAAAAAATTGTAATTAAATTTATATGGAGAAATAAAAAGTCAACAATTTCCAGGGATTAAAAAAAAGACCAAAAGAAGGCTGCTTAGCCTTACCAGATCAAAAATTATATTATAAAGCATCAGTTATCAAAACTGTCTGGTATTGGCTAAGAAACAGAGTCATAGATCAGTGGAATAGACCAGGTACAATAACAGGAAAAGATTATAGTAATCTCCTGTTTGATAAACCCCAAGAGTCCAGCTATTGGGATAAAAACTCTCTCTTTGATAAAAATTCTTGGGAAAATTGGAAGTTAGTATGGAAGAAACTTAGATTAGACCAACACCTCACACCCTATACCAAGCTAAGATTCAAATAGATACAGGATTTAGACAGAAAAAAACAATATTATTAGAAGAACAAGTAGTTTACCTGTCAGATATATGGAAAGGGAATCAGTTTATGTCCAAGTAATAGATACAAAACACCATTAAAAACAAACCAGATAATTTCTGTTACATTAAACTAAAATTCTTTTGCACAGACAAAACCCCTTTAACCAAGATCAAAAGAAATGTAGTAAATTGAAAAACAATTCTTTCAAATAATATTTATGACAAAAGACTCATTTCTAAAACATAAAGAGAACTGAGTCAAATTTTCAGAAAAAACAAGCCATTCCCCAAATTGACAAATGGTCAAAGGATATGTAAAGGCAATCTAAAGCTGAAGAAACCAAAACAATCCATAGTCATATGAAAAATTGTTACAAATCATTACCTATTAGAGAAAGACAAATTAAAGCATCTCTGAGATACCACCCCACACCTCTCAGACTTGCCAACATGACCAGCTAGGAGAATGATCAATATTAGAAGGGATGCAGGAATTCTGGGTCACTAATATTTTGTTGGTGTACCTGTGAACTCATCCAACCTTTCTGTAGAGCAATTTGGGATTATGCCCAAAGGGCAACAAAAATGTGCATACCCTTTGATCTTGGCACACTACTACTGGGTCTATACCATGAAGATATTATGAAAAAGGGTAAAAACATCAATTATACAAAAATATTTATAGCAGCCCTCTTTGTGTTAGCAAAATATTGGGGAATGGCCTAACAAACTATGATGTATATATATATATATATATATATATATATATATATATATATATATATATATCATGGAACAGTATCATTCTATTAGAAACCAGCCGGGATGGGAGGATGGGAATTCAGTGAAGCCTAGAAATATTTGCATGAATTGATGCTGAGTGAGATCAGCAGAACCAGAAAAACACTGTACACCCTAATAGCAACATGGGGGTGATGATCAGCCTTGATGGATTTGCTTATCTCCTCAGTGCAACAACCTAGAAAAAATTTGTGCTATCTTCAATGGAGAATACCATCTGTATCCAGAGAAAGAATTGTGGACTTTGAACAAAGATGAAAGACTATTACCATCTACTTAGAAAAAAAAATTATATTATTCAGTAATTTTACTATCTCATACTTTATTTTTCTTCCTTAAGGACATGATTTCTCTATCATTACATTCAACTGAGATCAATGTATAACATGAAACCAATGTAAAGAGACTAGCAGGATGCCTTCTGTGGGGGTTCTGGGGAGGGAATAAGAATGGGGGAAAATTGCAAAACTCAAAATAAAAACCTTTCTTAAAAATTACTGGGATAAAAACCCATAATACATAAAATAAATTTTCAAAATTGAAAATAACAAGTATAAAATGTTTAAAGCATGTTAATAAAAGCACTGGCCAGTTCCTAAATGATATATCATCATTAATTAATTGTGCGAATTTAGATGTCAAATTTTGAAACATTGTTATTGTTATAAGAAATCCTCCTTTATTTCTTATATTAATCATGTGTTTTAAAAAGTATTTAATAATGTAAAAATTGCTCTAAGGATTTTTTGATTAAAAATCTAATTTATTCATAAGAAACTCAAGCATTAAAACAAGTCTATTCATGTCATCTATATTAAATCAAACCATTGAATGTCTTAGAAAGATTGAACCTGTCTTTATTGTACATTATACAAATTGTGACAAATATCTGTACTTATATAAGCTTCCTTTTCTTCGTAAAATGTGTTCATAAATATAACTAATATCTAATTATAATCATTTAAGAAAATAATATAAATATCACTGATATTTCCACATTAAACATATAATTTTAAAATTCTATATTTTATGAATGTTTTAACATTTTATGATGGTTCTAATCTTTTATTGGAAGTAAATGTCCATGAATTAAGTTATACAAAATAGTAACAGTTTTGCTAATATTGAATTGGAATTCAAAAGCCTGACTCAGCTGACACATTTCTATAAATATCCTTTCAAGTTATAACTGACTTAATTTCCAAAGAATGTCAGCTCTAAATTAGTGGACCTACATATTTTAAGTCACAGAATCTTGGCAAGATTGAAAATTATATTCTGATGCAGTTTCCAAAAAAATAGAAAACAGATATATATATATATATATATATATATATATATATATATATATATATATATGGAAAGAAACAATTTCTTGGTCTACTAAAGCAGAAAAATCTATAAATTTCTGTTTTTCCTAGATCAAATCCAAATATGCTTTGAATCATAATGGCCATTGTAACTGAATGACTTTGTTTTCTCAACACTACTGCACTTGTGTTTTCTTTCATGTAGAATTATATTCCTCTACTGTTTGTTGTAATCATTTTCTTTTATTTTCCACTTCATTTGTACTGACCTGGAAATAGTATCCTTAGCCACTGCTTTAGAAATAATCAATATATGGTTCATAATGAAATTCTATACATTTCATTTCCAACTCTGTCTTTAATGGGCAAAAATGGCATAACTCAGGAGAACTGATGATCTACAGAGTATATTTATGTAAAAAAATAAAAGCTTGTATTAAAAGACTATGAAGACTTCAGACCAAGATGGTAGAGAGAAGACAGGCACTGTGCTAAGGTCTCCTGATCTTCCCTCATATATAATATGAGAGAAACAAACCACTTAACAGAAATTTGATCAACAAAAATCAGAAAACGATACTAGGAGAAGAACATCTACATCAAGGTCTGTCTTTGGAGATTGTAGTTGACATAGTTGCAGAGAGCAGAGGGCCTGCCAGGATGGTGTAAGACTGGGATTAATTTAAGATCAGCCTCAGAGGCATTGGCTATGGGAGTTGCAGTCTAAGAGCCAATAGGGAGTGGAGGCTTTGGCTGTGAGACTGAGGTCTGAGGTATCTGGGAGGGCTGGAGGATGAATTCCAGTGCAGAGTTGCAGACATCAATCTTCTGGGCTTCTCTGGTCTGGAGCACCTCAGACTGCATACTATCACTTCAGCTCAGTCCTCTTTACAGAACAAATATAGTCACAGCCCACCTCCCCCACAGCCCAGTCTCAGGTATATGCAGCAGAATTCCCTCATCTGAGTAGAAAGAGTAATTACCTTGTCCCAGGTCATAGCCCATATTGTTCAAGAATAAAAGTATTCAGCAACTCAGTGGAATCTTCCCCCTCTAGGATAGAGGAAAGGCCCTCAAATCAAGGTCACAGACACTCCAGAGAAAGCAACAAGTACCCCCTACTGGCTGGCCCATTTAGAGTTATTAAACTCAGAGAGTAAAGCCTGTAACACCATCTACTAGTTGACCCACTTGGAATTATTAAATTCAGGGTATAAAGCCTCTAGGGATCTCAACACCAACCTCTGTGAACCAGCCCAATCCTCAACACAAGATTTCAGGAAAATTAAGAAAGGGGAGTCCAATGAAAAATTAGCTAGAAGGTAAATACCCTTACTCAGAGATATCTAGAACCTCTGAGGAGAATATGATTTGGTCTCCAGCTCAGAAAGACTTCCTTGAAGGAGTCCTAAAATCAGTTGGAAAATTTGGGAGAGAAAATTAACACCGTGCAACAAGAAAGCAAATCCTTGGAAAGGCAATTGGAAAAATGCAAAAAGAAAATAATTCTCTGAAAACCTCAATTGATCAAATGGAAAATTATTTTCAAAAATAGAGTTGAAAGTGGCAGAAGGTAAATGAAGAAGAGACTTCTCTAAAAAAAAGAGAATGGAGTCTGTGGAAACTAATGACTTCATGAGACAATCAGAATTTGTTAAATAAAACAAAAATATATAAAAAGAGGAAAATATAAAATATTTCACCAACAAAACCACTAACCTTGAGGATAGAACTAGTAGAGACAAGTAAAGAGTCACTGGTCTCCCTGAAAATACTGAAGGAAAAAAAAAAAGCCTGGATTTAATATAACAGTATTTAGTGAAGGAAAATAGCCCTGCCATCATGGAACCAGAGGGCAAAATAGTTATTGAAAGAATACATCAATCCCCTCCTGAAAAGGATCCCAAAATGAAAGCACCAAGGAATATTGTGGACGAATTTCAGAACTGGCAGATAAAAGAGAAAATCCTGCAAGCAGCCCGAAAGAAACAGTTTAAATAGCAAGTAGTCACAGGGAAGATTACACAGGACCCGGCTGCACCAACATTAGGTCATTGAAGGGTCTGGAATGTAATAATCTGAAAGGCAAGGAAACTTGGAATGCAGCCAAGAATTCACTACCTTGCAAACCTGACTCTTCTCTTCCAAGTGAAAAGATGTACATTTAAGGAAATAGGAGACTTCCAGCTTTTCCTGATGAAAAGACCAGAGCTTAGTAGAAAATTTAAACTTCAAACAGGAGACACATGAAAAGATACAAAAAAAGGTCAAGAAAAAAACTGCTATTCAATAAGATGAAACTGGCTATATACCTTATAACTACTTGGGAGAAAGACTCTAATAACTCTTGAGAATTGTAACTCTATTAGAGAAAATATACTTAGCCAAAAGTGATGGACACTCATGACTTTTCTGTGACTCAGAATGATTTAAAAACAATACATCCTTAGAAAGGGGTAGAGTAAAGAGACAGCAGGATGGAGGAGACTGAGTGGGTTAAATCTCAATACATTAAGAGGTACAAAAGATTTACTGAAATAGAGGGGAAGAAAGGAGGAGGTGAGAACCACCTGA
Organism: Macrotis lagotis; assembly: GCF_037893015.1. Lineage (NCBI taxonomy): Eukaryota > Metazoa > Chordata > Mammalia > Peramelemorphia > Peramelidae > Macrotis > Macrotis lagotis. Next base: position 136,475,324 of record NC_133663.1, on the reverse strand, counting down.
ATCTTACTCTCATTCGATCTGACTTAAAGTTAACATATATAAATTCAGTTATGTTAACAAACTTATATTATCATTTAAGTATTAAAAGAGGAAAGGAGAAGGGGGAAGAAAAGAAGAACAAAAGGAAGGGGGACAATATGGGACAAAGTGAAATGGGAAAGAAAGAGTAGTGGGGATGGATATAACAGTGCAAACATACTGAAGGTGGTGGTATTCAGAAACAATACTTGGGAAGAAGGAAAAAGAGAAAAAAGCATAAAAATACAAACAGAGGGAAGATAGCATGGAGGACAACAAAGAGTTAGAAATTATGACTTTGAATATGAATGGGATGAACTCTCACTTAAAACATAAGTGAATAGCAGACTGGATTAAAAAAAGCAGAATCCTACAATATGCTGCTTACAAGAAACTCATTAGAAACAGAGATACATACAGAGTAAAGGTAAAAGTCTGAAACAAAATATATTTTTCTTCAGTTGAAGTGAAAAAAAAGGAAGGGTAGGAAGTTTATTCAGTAAGTGGGTTGATTTTTCTTTACCTAACTAAATAGTTAATTCAGAAATTTAATTTAAAACTCCAGTCATCATTAACAAATTTTTATACATAGTAAGTTTAAAAACATTTGTATTTTATTTTGTAAAAACAAACTTTGTTTCACTGTTTGTTCAATCTTACATGAAAAATATAATTTTCTTCAATTTTGATTCAAACCAGCAAATAAGTTTATTGAATTTAATTGCATAAGAATAATGATATGTTAATTGTATTGTGTTGAGGATGGAATCCGTTTCAACGAGAATTTATATGTGTCTTGAGACATAGTTACTGGAATACAATATATATAAAAGCAATGTAAATTTTATTGAAATAAATGAAATTGATTTGCCTTGGATAAGCTATTGTTTTTGATTGTGGTGAATGTAGACTTATCACCTTTGATTTACACACAAATGACTATTTACACAATCAGAAGAAAATTTGGGATATTAAATAATGTCTAAGAACCTCTTTGTTATGCTTGAATATAAATGCTTGAATATAATTATTAAATTGTGTCTTGTCTTTCATTTCTTCTTAATGCCTATTTTTAAGCAATTTTATAAATGAGTAACTTGCATAATGATCCTAACCCTCACAAGAACTTAGCAGTAATAAACAAAATTGCACTGAATTCTGTTCTGTAATGCAGATGATATAAAGGATTTGAATAGAAGTATTTCAGTGATTGCAAATGTGATTGTAAGATTATATTAATGTTCTTGGAAATTGAGAAGAGCCTAGTTTTTGACAGCTATACTATACCAACTCCAATACTTGATCAACAAACATAAAACACTGAATATAACTTAAATTAGCTACTGGAACCGTATTTCCTGAAAATGACATTCTAAATATAGACTGAACCAAAATTGGTGATGCAAATCATAAGTATATCTGTGTCTTCATTTTGCCAAAATGACTAATCCTTTGGTCTAGTGAATTCTGTTGCTGACACTAGCTGTGTGACTAAAGGGAAGCAAATATGACCAATTGTCAGTTTTCTCTTCATTAAAATGTCTTGATTTATATTTTTATGCTATCTACCACAGCATTATGGTGAAACTAAAATAAGTTAATACCTATAAAGCCCTTTCCTAATATGAATGTTCCATAAAACATTTCTTGTTATAGTTATTATACTTAGATAAAATAAAAAATATATTTTTAAGTCTTTATTTTGAACACCATATTTTGTTGGCTTGTTTATTTGATTTTGAAGAATGTTAAAAAGTCAATAATTAAATATTTCATATACACATATGCACACACACACATGAACACACATACACACACATAAATATATAATAGTTCTCTCAGTTCATTGATCTTCAGATATAGGAATTATTTCAGAAACTGGATGTAATCTTGCTATGTATACTAATGGATTTAGGTAGGTTGAATTCAGGTATAATTGGACTTGATGGACACTGATCATTTCTTTTTTTTAAGGTTTTATTTTTTCTTTTTGCAAGGCAATGGGGTTAAGTGGCTTGCCCAAGACCACACAGCTAGGTAATCATTAAATGTCTGAGGCTGGATTTGAACTCAGGTACTACTGATTGCAGGGCCGGTGCTCTATTTACTGTGCCACTTAGCCACCCCGATGATGTTCATTTCTAATACTAAAAGTCTGTGACTATTTTTTCATTAATTCCTTTAGCAAACTGAAACGTAATCTATCAGTAGCTTAATGCATGAGTTTTGCTGAATTCACTAAGAAACAAGGGGGTTAAATAAATTAATTACTTACTTAGGGTGATATAATTAATAATTATAAGAGACAGCATTTAAACTAAGATATCCTTTATTGTCAGGTAAACACAATTTGCATAATATAATGAAGGTTTTAAAAGTCTAATATACAAATATTGATAGATATAATGCACATAAAATTATTTTCAATGCTTTTCAATAATATAAAAACATACTGAGATGAAAAGTTTGGGAAACATGGATTTAGCTTAACATCTATATTTCATGGCCAATCAAATTTCACTTTATCTATTGTCAACAGAATTATAAGAATGTTAATGATCCCAAAAAGGTTAGAACTAACTATCAAAGACCAAGGAAATTCTAGAATTCCAGGGTCAATTGGAGACAGCACTACTTCTTGATTCAACTGAATATTAGATCACTTTATCACAAAATTTTATAGGGCCTGTAAGTTCATTCAGTTGCATGCTAATATATCCTTCCAGAATTAATGCACCAGGAGCAGCATTACTAAGATATAGTCTAATGTGGTAGGGTCAGAAAAGATATTTAAGAGTTTTGATTTCAAATCCTTATAAGTTGGATGACTTAAGGCAAGTCACTTCATCTATTTGGGCCTTAGTAAGAAAAGGAACAAGAAAGTGAAATTCATCTATCCCTTCAGCTTTTCAATTGGGGCTCCTCTGTCACCCTTGAAAAAGAGGAAGATTGAACGGTTGATTTGTACCAACTTTTGCCCAACATAACATAACAATTTAGGTTGAGTACATCTGTTAATGTTCCCTGACTGTTGATATCACTGCATCAGATATTCCTATTTTAGGAAACTGGATCTTGAAGAATTAAATTACGTTTTTTTCCCTAGATTCAAGAAGATAATTTTAAGTGACATTTCAATGACAATTGATACTGAAAAACTATTAAGACTTTTGGGACTGTGCCACATACATAACTGTGGTTTTCAATCTTTCAAGAACTCAGTAATTGGGAAGTTTGTTTTGCTGACATTTTGATGTATTCTTGGTACTTCTAGCATTACCTAATCCTTGCTAAATCTCTCCTCCAGCAGCAATAACAAAATCTTCAATTATTTAAATTGAAGAAATATAATATCTCACAAGATAATCTATCATTAAAATAAAATATTTCCTGTAAAACAATAAAAATTGTCATAAATCAAAGTCAGATGATGCTTTGCTGGTGATGAGAGTTATTTCACAGTCATCATATCTTGGTAGTATTCAGTTAGCTTTTCAATTATGAACTGAGTTGCAGTTTCTTCAAAAAGATATGGTTTTGCCTTTTCCTTCTCAAGTTCATTTTTCAGATGAAGAAACTGAGGTAAAATATCATAAGTGTCTCTGAACCAGTACCCATGGACCTATACTATAATGTGAGGATTTTATAAATATCCAAACACACTTGAGAGCCAGAATGTTTTGGGGATTCACTGAAGTTCTCCCAAATTCCCCTCCAAAAAATCTTTAAAATAATATTTCAAAACAACTTATAAAATAGCATAACAAATGAAAGAATAGGGTTAAATAACTTTTTACCCCAAGACAACTAAGAAGGTTATCAGGAAATGTGTGTCTCATTTGAGTTAGAATGGAAGACATTCTAGCTCAGAACATGCCCAAACTAGGTAGCAATAGGCCTTGTAAGTGAATAAATTAGCAGAGGATGCTTGGAAACTCTCAAACAACACAAAGTAGGGAATGGAACAATAAGTTAGAATTAGATCACTTGGTTTCCTTTGTTGACATTGGATATAGACAGTTTGCATTGTGCAAAGGGAACGAAAAAGGCTGGCTCAAAAAAGAACATGTAGTTATAGTGTAGTAGGGACTCAAGTTAAAAATAAGGGTCAGAAAATAGTGCTTGTGGCAACTTGTAGAACTGTGTACAAGGCAGGGGAGCAGGGACCATGCCTTTCCTTATGTCATGCTATTGTGGAAGAAATGAAAAATTAAAAACATCCCATAAACTTCCAGCCAAGACGGGAGAGAAGACAAACACTGTGATAGGTGCTCTCTCTTTCCCCTCAAAAAATAACATGAAAAAAAACTTCACAGAAATTCAGTCAGCAAAACTCAGAAAGAGAAGCTAGTGGAAGATCACCTTCCAAGAAGGTCTGTCTGAGGGGACTGTGTGTGAACCAGGAGACAAGAGCAGCAATCAGTGCAAGGATGGGAGCTGGGGGAAGCCAGAGGGCCAACCTCAGCCACAGAGATTTTGGTGAGTGGTGGGTGCAAAATCCAACTTTAACTGTGGTTCCTTTGGCGGGGGTGGGGGGTGGGGGGGAGGGGAAACGGGGAGTGAAGCTACTGGAGGTTGAGTTCCAGCACAGAGACTCAGAGCACACCGGGAAAACAGCTAGCTGGGCCAGGGACCTCAGCTCCATACTTTCAACAGATCCCTTTGCCCAAAAAAAACACCACCACCACTCCCTCAGAGCTATAGTGTTCACTCAATAGAAAGAGATTAACTCCCTCCCCCAGGGCCCAACCTTTTGATCAACATCAACTCAGACCCTGTTCACTCCAGAAAAAGCAACCAGCATTCCCTACTGGCTTGCCCTTGGAGTTACTAAATCAAGGGAACAAAGCCTCTAGGATCTTGAAAAGTAAACCTCTGAGAGCCAGTTCCCTGTCCCCGCCCAACACAAGATGAAAAAGGCCAGAGAAAAGGGAGGCCCATGGAGAAATACTTAGAAGAGACAAATTCTAACCCAGAGAGACCTAGTAAACTGAGAAATTATGAATTGGTCTCCAGCCCAGAAAGATTTCCTTGAAGAAATCAGGAAAGAGTTTAAAAATCAATTGGAAAAATGGGGGAAAGAAACCCAAGAGAAAATTAACATCATGCAACAAGAAAACAAATCCTTAGAAAATACATTTGGACAAATACAAAACGAGAATAACTATCAGGACTTCAATTGGGAAAATGCAAAAAGAAAATTATTCTCTCAAATCCTCAACTGAGCAAATGAAAAAAGGAAATGATTCTCTCAAAACTACATTTGGGCCAATAGAAAAGTCCTTCAAAAATAGAATAGACCAAATGGAAAAGGAGTTGTTAATGATAAATGAAGAAAAATCTTCTCTAAAAAAGAAAATGGGGGGCAGCTAGGTGGTGCAGTGGATAAAGCACTAGCCCTGGAGTCAGTATTACCTGGGTTCAAATCCAGTCTCAAACACTTAATCATTACCTAGCTGTGTGGCCTTGGGCAAAGCCACTTAACCCCATTTGCCTTATAAAAATGTAAAAAAATAAAATGGAATCAGCAGAAACTAATGACTTCTTGAGATTACAAAACTGTGTTAAACAAAACCAAAAGATTGAAAAGTAGATAAAAATGTAAAATACCTCATCACCAAAACCACAGTCCTTGAGAACCAATCAAGAAAGGAGAATCTGAGAATTATTGGCCTTCCTGAAAACATTGAAGGGGAAAAAAAGCCTGGACTTCTCATTACAGTATTTTGAGTTGGAAACTTACCCTGATATCTTGGAACCAGAGGGAAAAATAGTTATTAAATAAGAGATCGATCCCCTCTGGAAAGAGATCCTAAAATGAAAACACTAAGGAATGTTGTGGCCAAATTCAAGGACTATCAGATAAAAGAAAAAATCCTACAAGCAGACAGAAAGAAAAAAATGTAAATATCAAGGAGCCACAGTAAAGATTACACAGGCCCTGACCACAGCAAAATTAAGGGACTGAAGGGCCTGGAATGAGATATTCTGAAGAGAAAGTAAGTTTGGAATGCAGCCAAGAATCTATTACCCAGCAAAACTGAGCCTTCCATTACAGAGGAAAAGATGGACATTTAATGAAATTGGAGACTTCCAAGATTTCATGATGAAAAGACCAGAGCTAAATAGAAAATCTGCACATCAAACAGCAGGTTCAAGAGACACATGAAAAGGTTAAAAAAACTGCTATACATGAAACTGGCTATATACACACTTGAGAGAACAAGTCTCATAAATCTTGAGCATTGTAACTCTATTAGATAGAATATACATAAACAAAAGTGATGGACACTCATAACTTTTCTGTGATTCAGATAGGATAATTTAAAAACAATACCTCCTTAAAAACAGGGATAGTAAGGAAAAGGGAACTTGTAGGGAGAATGAATGAGGATATATCTCATTACTTCAAGAGGTACAAAAGACCAATTGTAATTAAGGGGAAGAGGGGAGGAGGTGTGGACCACCTGAATCTTCATCTCATCAGACTTGGCTTAAAGTTAACTTGGACACACTTAATCAAGTAAAGAAACTTATCTTTCAAGCCTTAAAAGTGGAAAAGGGGAAGTGGGGACAGGGAAGAGGAGAAAAAGGGGAACTAACAGAAGGAAGGGAAGAAGGGGAATAGGAAAAGAGGGAAAAATTGGAGGAGATTGATATAAGAGGGCAAACACACTGAAGGTGACAGTATTCAGAAACAAAACACTGGGGAATTATGGGTAACAGGGAAAAAAGCAGAAAAATACAAACAGAAGGAAGATAAAATGGAGGGCAATAAAGAGTTAATAATTATAACTTTGAATGTGAATGGTATGAACTCTCCCTTAAAATGAAAGTGAATAGCAGACTGGATTAAAATCCAGAATCCTATAATATGCTGATTACAAGAAACTCATTTGAAGCAGAGCAATACATATTGAGTAAAGGTAAAAGGATGAAGCAAAATATATTTTTCTTCAGCTGAATTGAAAAGAACTGGAGTAGCAATCCTTATCTTAGACAAACCAACCACAAAAGATAGAGTTAAAAGAGAAAAGGAAGGAAACTAGATCCTCCTAAAAGGTATTGCAGACAATAAATTTATTTCAATACTAAATATGTATCCACTCAATGGGACAGCATCCAAATTCTTAGAGAAGTTGAAAGAGCTACAGAAAGACATAGAAAGCAAAATGCTACTAGTTCAGGAGACCTCAACCACCCTTTCTCAGATTTAAATAAATCAGTTTCTTAAAATAAACAAGAAGGAAGTTAAAGAGCTAAATAGATTGTTAGAAAACATAGATTTGATAAACCTATGGAGGAAACTGAATGGGGGAGAGAAAGTAATATACTTTTGTTTCTGCAGTAAATGGCACTTACACAAAAATTGACCTTATACGAGGAAATTAAAATCTAATGATCAATTGCAGAAAGGCAGAAATAGTTGATATATCTTTCTCAGATCATTATACGATAACTATCACATGCAATACTGGACCAGGCAGATATGGACCCAGAACTAATTGGAAACTAATTAGCCTCATTTTAAAGAATGAGTGGTTCAAGCAACAAATTATAGAAAAAATTAATTATTTCATCCTAGATAATGACAATAATGAAACAATATGCTAAAACTTAAGGGATACACTCATGGCAGTTTACAGGGGATACATTATATCTTTAAATGCTCACATGAATAAATTGGAGAAAGAAGAAATCAATGAACTAAGCATGCAACTAAAACTATTAGAGAAAGAACACATTAAAAGCCCCAATTAAATACCAAATCAGAAGTTTTAAAAATTAAAGGAAAAAAATAATAAAATCAATTGAACTAATAAGTAAAACAAAGAGCTGATTTTATGAAAAAAATAAAATAAAATTGATAAACATTTGGACAATTTGCTTTAAAAAAAAAGAAAACCAAATGGTTAGCATCGTGAATGAAAAAGGTGAACTCAACACCAATGAGGAAGAAATTAAAATAATAATACGGGAATTATTTTGTCCAACTCTATGCCAATAAATTTGGCAATCTAAGTGAAATGGATCAATATTTACAAAAAATAATTTTCCAAATTAAATGAAGAGGAAATTAAAAACCTAAGTAACCTTATCTCAGAAAAAGAAATTAAGGGGCAACTAGGTGGTGCAGTGGATAGAGTACCGGCTCTGGAGTCAGTACTACCTGGGTTCAAATCCGGCATCAGTCAATTAAAAATTACCATGCTATTTGGCCTTGGGCAAGCCAATTAACTCTACTTGCTCTGCAAAAACCTAAAAAAAAAATTAAACAAGGCATTATTGAACTCCCTAAGAAAAAATCTTCAGGGCTTGATGGATTCACAAGTGAATTCTATCAAACATTTAAGGAACAATTGGCTTCAATTCTATATATACTCTTTGGTGAAGATGGAACTCTGTCTAACTCTTTGTATGACACCAATATGGTGCTGATTCCTAAAAGAAGAAGATTTAAAATAGAGAAAGAAAATTATAGCCCTATCTCCCTGATGAATGTACATTCAAAAAGCTTATATAAAATATTAGCAAAACAATTACAAGTTGTCACTAGGATAATACACTGTGGTCAAGTAGGATTTATCCCAGGAATGCAGGGTTGGTTCAGTATTAGGAAAACTGTTAGTATAAACAATTATGTCAATAACATAACTATCAGAAATCAAATGTTCATATCAATACATGCTGAAAAAGCTTTTGACAAAATACAGCACTCATTCCTAATAAAAATACACAAAAGAGTGTAGGAATAAATGGTTTGTTCCTTAGCTGGATTTGTCTAAAAGCATCAACATGCATTATATGCAACTGGGATAGGTTTGAGGCATTCCCAGTAAAATCACCTTTGCTATTCAATGTCCTGTTATAAATGTTAGCCTCAGCAATAAGAGAAGAAAAAGTAATTGAGGAATTAGAATAGGGAAGGAGGAGACAAAACTCTCATTCCTTGCAGATGACATGATGGTATACCTAGAGAATCCAAAAAAGTCATCTAAAAAATTACTAGAAATAATTAGCGAATTTAGCAAAGTAGCAAGACATAAAATAAACCCTCATCATTCCTCAACATTTCTGTATATGACTAGCAAGATACAGCAGGAAGAGCTAGAAAGAGATATCCCATTCAAAGTAACCTAAGACAAAATAAAATGTCTGGGAGTCTACCTGTCAAGACAGACTCAAAAATTTTTTGTAACAATTACAATATTCTTCTCACGCAAATAAATTCAGATTTAAATACCTGGGCAAAAATCATCTGTTCATGGATAGATCATGCTAATATAATAAAAATGATGGGGCAGCTAGGTAACGCTGTGGATAAAGCCCCAGCCCTGGAGTCAGGAGTACCTGGGTTCAAATCCAGTCTCAGACACTTAATAATTACCTAGCTGTGTGGCCTTAGGCAAGCCACTTAACACCATTTGCCTTGCCAAAAAAAAAAAAAACCTAAACAAATGACAATTCTACCAAAACTAAACTACTTGTTTAGTGCCCTACCAATCAAAAATCCAAAAAATTAATTTGTTAGAAAAATTTGTAATTTATATGGAGGAATAAAAATTCAAGAATTTCCAGTAATTCATTAAAAAAGTGCAAAAGAGGGTGGCTTAGCCTTACCAGTACTAAAATTATATTACAAAGCATTAGTCATCAAACTGTCTGTATTGTCTAAGAAGTAGAGTCATGGATCAGTGCAATAGATTAGGTGCAATAGCAGGAAATGATTATAGTAATCTGCTGTTTGATAAACCCAAAGAGTCCAGCTATTGGGATAAAAACTCTTTGATAACAACTGCTAGGTAAATTGGGAGTTATTATGGAAGAAACTTAACCCTATAAAAAGATATGATCCAAATGGATACAAGATTTAGACATAAAAACAAAACTAGAAGCAAACTAGAACAAGGAGTAGTTTACCTGGCAGATCTATGGAAAAGGAAAGTTTATAACCCAAGAAAGAGATAGAAAACATCATTCAAAACAAATTATATAATTTTGATTACATTAAATTAAACAGTTTTTGCACAGACAAAACCACTATAACCAAGATCAAAAGAAATGTAGAAGCTTGGGAAACAATTTTTGCAAGTAGTATTTCTGACAGAGGACTCATTTCTAAAATATACAGAGAGGTTGGCTAGGTGGCGCAGTGGATAAAGCACCGGCCCTGTAGTCAGGAGTACCTGGGTTCAAATCTGGTCTCAGACACTTAATAATTGCCTAGCTGTGTGGCCTTGGGCAAGCCACTTAACCCCATTTGCCTTGAAAAAACCTAAGAAAAATAAATAAAAATAATATATACAGAGAACTGAGACAAATTTCCAAAAAAATCAAGTTATTCCCCAACTGAAACATAGTCAAAGGGTTTGCAAAGGCAATTTACAGCTGAGCAAATCATAGCAATCCATAACCATATGAAAAATTGCTACAAATATTTACTTATTAGAGAAATGAAAATTAAGGCATCTCTGAGGTACCATTTCACACCTCTAGACTGGCCAATATGACCAGAAAGGAGAATGATGAATGTTGCAAGGAATGCAGAAAATCTGAGACACTAATACATTTCTGGTGGACCTGTGAACTCATACAAACTTTTTGGAGAGCAATTGGAGATTGTGTCCAAAGGGCAAAAAGTGTGCATACCTTTTGCCCCAGCAATTCCACTACTGGGTCTATACCTTGATGAGATGATGAAAAAGCGTAAAAACATCACTTGTACAAAAATATCCATAGCTTCCCTGTTTGTGGTGACAAAGAATTGGAAATTAATGATTTTCCTTCAATTGGGGAATGGCTTAACAATCTTAATGGCTTAACAATGGTATGTGTATATAATGAACACTATTGTTCTATTAGGAAACAGGAGGGATGGGAATTCAGGGAAGTCTGGAAGGATTTTCATGAACAAATGCTGAGCGAGATGAACAGAATCAGAAAAATATTGTACACCTAACAACAACATGGGGATGAGGATCAACCTTGATGGAATTTCTCATTCCATCAGTGCAACAACCAGGGACAGTTTCTCTGCAATGGAGAATACCATCTGTATCCAGAGAAAGAATTGTGGACTTTAAACAAAGAACAAAGACTATTACATTGAAATTAGAAAAAAAAAAAAAAAAACATTATCTTATTATATGATTTTTCCATCTCATACTTTATTTTTCTTCCTTAAGGATATGATTTCTCTCTTATCACATTCAACTGAGATCAATGTATACCATGGAAACAATGTAAAGACTAAAAGAATGCCTTCTGTGGGGGGTGCAGGGAGGAAGTAAGAATGGGGGGAAAATTGTAAAACTCAAAATAAAATCTTTCTAAAAATGGCAATAATAGACATTCAGGAGCAAAGATAGCAGAGTAAGTAGTAAGTTGTTCTAACTATACAATATTCATATTCAAACAAAGATAAAGTAGTGCCTACAAATTCATCCCGGAACAACAACCATTAAAATGTTGGGGATGAAATAGTATTTTAGACCAAGAAAGAACTTCAAAAGAGTGCCGGTTACTTGGTAAAGGAGGATGCACTTCAGTAAAGGCAATTCTTTAGTAAGCCAGCAATCCCTACCTCAACAAACCATTGGGAAACACTGAGCCTCAATAGAGTGGAGGTGGAAAATTCCAACACTAGGACCACTGTCCCACCTGCTTTAGCACAGCCAGGAGAACAACCTCCAATTCTAAGAATCTCCATCTGCAATGGAGAATACCATCTGTATCCAGAGAAAGAATTATGGACTTTGAACAAAGACCAAAGACTGTTACTGTCAAATATGAAAAGAAATGCTGTATTATCATATACTTTTACTATCTCATAGTTTATTTTTCTTCCTTAAGATTATGATTTCTCTGTCATCACATTCAACTGATATCACGGTATAACATGGAACCAATGTAAAGACTTACAGAATGACTTCTGTGGGGGTGGGGGGATGAAAGAAAGAATGGGGGGGGGGGAACTGTGAAACTCAAAATAATCAAAATATTTCTTAAAGTAATCCCACACCTGAACTAATTTGTAAAACATAACACAAAACATCTAAAGCTTGCTTCAATTATCCCTCAATCCCAGAAGCTAAATCTAAATTTAACATAAAGTTAAAAAAAATAGACTTGGGGAAAAATGAGCAAACAATAAAAAATAACCAGATCATAGAAAGTTGCTTGGCTGACATGGAAGATCAATGAGGATGATCATAGTAATGTAAGAAATAATAAATGAAGAATAACAGTGCTCTATAAAAAGAGAGCTAGTAAAACGGTAACATGAAAAGCATCAAAAAAAATTTTTACTTGATCTCAAATAAAAGAAGAACTCCTGGAAAAGGTGAAGAGGAATTTTAATTCACACTGGTCAATATTGCAAAAAAGGGAAAATGATCAATATTGGAGGGGATGTGGGAAAACTGGGACCCTAATGCATTATTCTGCAGAACGATATGAACTATGATCAATGGACATTAAATCTCTGTATACCCTTTGCTTCAGCAATACTACTGCTATGACAATTTCCCAGAGAGATCATAAGAAAAAGGGAAAAAACCCACATGAACAAAAATATTTATAGCAGCTCTTTTTGTAGTGACAAAGCATTAGAAATTGAGGGAATACCAACCAATTGGGGAATGGTTGAACAAATCATATATGGATGTGTTGGAGTATTATTGCTCTGTAAGAAATCATGTGTGATTGCACTTTAGAAAAGTCTGGTAAGAATTGCAGGAACCAATGCTGACTGAAGGAATTAGACCTAGAAGAATACTGTACAAATTAACAACAGTATTGTGTTATGATTGACTGTGTTTGACTTATTCTTCAAAGCAATAGAATGATCAAAGATGGTTCTAAAGGACTTGTGTTAGGAAATACTGTCCTCATCCAGAGAAGGGATTATGGAATCTGAATACAGACCAAAGTTTACTATTTTCAATTTTTAAATGTTTTAAACTTTATGTTTTCCCCTTCTCATGGTGTTCTCCTTTCTTTTTTGATCTTTATTCATAACATTTTAATATGGAAATATGTCTAACTTACTTGTACATGTTTAACCTATATTAGACTACTCACTGTAAATGGGAGGGGGGAGGGAAGAAGAAAAATGTGCAAACAAAAACATTTAAAAAATGAATATTGACAACTATTTCTGTATGCATTTAGAAAAATAAGTTCATTAAAACTAAGGATTTTAAAAATCAAATAAGAGAGATAGAAGAATACTTTAAAATAAATGACAGGGATGAAACAAAATAAAGAAAATTTGCCAACAGCTTAATAAAGCACATATAAAAAATTGAGGAAAATAATACCTTAAAAAACAGCGTCTGTTGGGGCAGCTAGGTGACACAGCGGATAGAGCACAAGCCCTGGAGTCAGGAGTACCTGAGTTCAAATCCAGCCTCAGACACTTAATAATTACCTATCTGTATGGCCACTTAATCCCATTTGCCTTGAAAAACCTAAAAAACATTAAATTAAAATCTGCATCTGTCAAATTATAAAGAAAAAAGTAAAGAAATAAGCAAAGGAAGCAAAGAAAAAAGAAACAAAAAAAGTAACAGAGGCACAAAAATTCACTGATAACAAGAACTTCTTAAAAAGTAGAATTGACCAAAAGGAAAAAATATGTACAAAAATTCACTGAGAATAAGAACTAGAAAATTAGAGTTTTTAGCAACGGGAATATAAAGACTACATAAGACATACTGAAACAATAAAAAATTAAAAATGATTAAAATAGAAGAAAATATGAACTATCTAATTAGATAAACAACTTACCTAGTAAACAGATTAAGAAAAAATTTGAAAAAATATTAGACTATCTGCAAATCATGATTAAAAGGAGAGTTTAGACATTATTCTTCATGAAATGTTCAAGAAAACCTGCACTGATATCCTAGAAGGTAATGTGAAAATAGAGTAAAATCACTGATAATCTCCTAAAAGAAAACACAAATTAAAAACTTCCAATAATATTTTAACTAAATTTAACAGTCCAGAGCCAAGGGGGAAAAAAAAACTCTACAAGCAGGAAAGGAAATAATTCAAATTTTATGGGCTAAAATTCATAACACAAGATTTAGCAGATCCTAAACTAAAGTATTTGATAGTTTTGAATATTATGCTCTCAAGGGTAAAAGAACTAGGATTTCAACCAAGAATTCCTTATCCAGCAATGCAGAGCATATAATCCTTCAGGGAGAAATGTATAATTAATGAAACAGAGGATATTTTTAGTATTTCTGTGGAAAATATCTGAATAGACAAGAACTGAATAAAAATCATATTTTCAAATAAAAGGTTCAAGAGAATTATTAAAAAGTAAACTGAAAGAGATTTCATAGTGAATTCAATAAAGTTAAATGGTTCACTTACTAAGGAGAAGACTAATTTAACTCAAAAACTCATTATTTTAAGGCATTTAAGAGTATACATAGTCAGAGGGAGAAGATGTGAATTGATTATGATGGTTTGATAAGTAAATCAATAAAATTAATTGGGTGGGAAGTTGTGAGGCAATAAAAGAAGGGGATAGGAAAGACAGAATGAGGTAAATTTTCTTGAGTGCTACCAAAAAAACCCTTCAAAATTTGATTAACACTACATTCAGTTTTTAAAAATTTCTCTTATGTACTCCTTTTCATTTATCCTAATTACTCATACAGAAAATGACATGTGTAAACATGTTTAACATAAAGCTGTATGTAAAATATTAATCAGACATTCATAGCTGAGGGGAGGGGTTTGGAAGGAAATTTTGTAAATTAAAATATACATAAGCACATGGCTGTGTTGAATAACTTTCATATCATGTATTTGGAAAAATAAATATCAATAAAAATATTTCCTGAGGGTCTCAGGCAATGCTTAAACCTTATATTCATCATAATTGAATTAAAGGGGAAATAAGATACAAACTAATTTATATATGGAAATCATTCTTATCCAACAAAGATGTAGGATTACACACATAAGAGGGGTAAATTATAATAAATAGAGAGTAAGGAGAAAGGCATGCCTAGAAGCAAAACATTTTAGAGGAGAAACAAGGTGAACAAAGATAGAGAAGAATAAATGAAGGGTAAAGTAGGATTGAGGGAATTATAATATTAGAAATAATAACAGTGATTGTGCATGGGATGTTTTCACCAATAGAATGGAAGCTGCTTGCAGAGTAGGGGACAAAACAGAAGCCTACAATATATTGTTTACCAAAAAGCACATTTGAAGCAGAGAGAAAAAAAAAAAACACAGAGAAGAGATGAGGAGGTTTTTTTATGCTTTAGGTAACATAACCACCAATAATGGTCTCAATGTCAAAGCAAAAATAGGTCTCATTAAAAGAAATAAGGAAGCTCACTAGATCTCATTGGAAAATAGTATAGACAATGAAGAAAAATGCATACTAAATAAATATGCATGCAATCATAAGCCGTCTAAAATTTAAAGAAAAAGTTTAATTAATTTTAGGGAAGAAATAGAAAACATCACTATTGTAGTGAGGGATCTCAATTTCCCCTTTAAGATCTAGGTAGTTATCACCACAAAATCATCAAAAAAAGGAGTTAAGCAAATTAATTCAATTTTGGAAAGTTAGATTTGATACAAAATTGAATGGGAATAGAAATGAGAATACCTTTTTCTCAATGATTCATGGCACCTACATGCGCGCGCGCACACACACACACACACACATACACACACACACAAACACACACAAACATGTTTTATGGTATATAAACCTTACTTACAAAGTCAGAAAAGCATAAATATTAAATACAGTATTTTCTGATCAAAATGGAAATGAAACACTAAAGAAAATGCATGAAATTTATTTGTAAAACAAATAATCTAAGCCTAAATAATGAGTATGTCAAGGAACAAGTCATAGAAACCATAAGCAATTTAATTAAAGAGAATGACAACAATATGGAGACATACAAAAATTTATGGGAAGTAGGCAGAGCAGTGTTTATTCAAAAAATTTCTATCACTACATGATTAGGTCAATTAAACAAAAAATGAGAATATAAAAAAATAAGTATGCAACTAAATCAAACAGAAATATAAACAAATTAAAATTCTCTAATCACTGAATAGCAAATATTTAAAATCAAAGGAAAGATTTGTAAAATTAAATGTAATAAAATCATTGAGCTAATAATTCTTACCATGTTGGACAAAAAAATGATAAAAATAGAAAAGTGATTGATTAATTTAATTCATTTCAGAACATGATGCAGTAAAGGGCAATAGGGAGATAAAATAAAAATTAGATGGAAAGGAAATAATTTATTCCTAAATTATCAGTGAGTGAAACAACAATGCATAGAAACAAAAATTTCATCCAAGAGAATGACAATGAGATAACATACCAAAATACATGGAATGTAGTCAAAGCAGTTCATAGGAGAAATTTTATATCTCTAAATGTTTAAATGAATAAACTTCACAAAGAGGAAATCAACAAATTGGGCATTGAATTAAAAAGCTAGGGAAAAAAAAACAAATTCAAAATCCCCAGTAAAATGCCAAATTAAAAACCTTGTAAATCAATGGAGAGAGATTGATAAAATTAAAAGTAAGAAAACTTGAAAAAAAACTCATAAACCCCCCCAAATTCAAGATGATTTTTGAAAAAAAAAAACAAAATTGATAAGCTTTTGACATATTTGATTAAATAAAAAGAGAGGAGAAAACCAAAAATGAAAAGTTTATTTATTAATGAAGAATGAATTAAAGCACTTTTTAGGACATATTTTGCCTAAACATAGACCAGTATATCTAACAATCTAAGTTAATTGGAGGAATATCTTCAAAAATGTAAATGCCATGGATAAGGAGAAGAGGAACCATTATATTTTACCTTAAGAAAAGAAGATTTAATTTTCATGAGTTCCCTAAGAAAACATATACAGAACTAGATGGATTCACAAGTGAAATCTAACAAGCACTTAGAGAATAATTAACTCCAGTACTAAATAAGTATTGGAAAAAAGTAGACAAAATGCTTTAAATAAGTTCTTTTCACAATCCAAAAATTGTGTTAATACCTACACCAGATAGTCAAAACAGAAAAACAGAAGAATAGACTAATTTTTATAATGAATACCAATGCAAAAATTTTAAATGAAATAGTAGGAAACAAATTGCAGCAAAATGATGTAAAGTTTATTATTAGGAGCAATGTATAACAGTAATTGAGGACTGCTTAATATTGATAAAATGATTAATAACATTTATCATATCAAAAACAAAATTATTATATAGCATATGATTATCCTAATATATAAATACAAATGTTTTGATTAAATAAAAACCTCATTCCTTTGAAAATATTAGAAAACATAAATATAGATGAGTACAAAAGTATAAAAGTTTAATATTTGGTGCAGCTAGACCACATTCTTTAACTTTATTTTTTCATTGACTTCCTTGATTTTATTAACTTTTTCCTTCCATTTGAATTTCATTATTTCTTTTTTAGTCTTTAAAATAAATTTTTGAGAACTTGACTTGTATGCATCTGAATAAGTTAATTAAAGTAAAATTGTGATTTTTTTCATAAAAAATTTTATTTTTATATAAATATATGTTTTCCAATTATACATAGATAGCTAGACAGATCAATCCATTGATAGATAAATAGATATCAGTATACACATGCCAAAGGGCAATTAAATTGTGCATGCACTTTGATTCAGCAATAACACAACTAGGTCTATATCCTAAAAAAATCATGAAAATGGGTAAAAGCATCACCTGTACAAAAACATTCATTTTTTGTGGGCAAAGAACTGGAAATCAAGGAGATGTCCATAAGTTAGGGAATAGCTAAACCATTTTAAGGGATCCATGATGGAGAATAACATCTGTTTCTGAAGAAATAAAAGTGGAGTTTAAATAAAGATCAAAGATTATATTCCTCAAGTTTTTAAAAAAGTTTTCTTATGTACATAATTTTGCTATCTTTAATATTTTATTTCTTCCACAAGGATATCTGTTTTTTTCTTTCAGCACATTCAGTTTACATCAATGCATATCATGGAAATAATGTAAAGATTATCAGATTGCCTTATGAAGGAGGGTGAAAATTGAAGAAACAAAAATAGAGTTGTTTATTTTTTTAAAAAATCACAATTTCAATTTAATTTACTTATTCACTTCCAAACAAGTTAAGTTCTCAAAAATTTATTTTAAGGAGTAAAAAAGAAATAATGAAATTCATGTGGAAGAAAAAAGTCAATACAATCAAGGAAGTCAATGGAAAAAAGAGTTAAGGAATGTGGTCTTGCTATACCAAATCTTAAACTGTTTTATAATTTTGTACAGATCAAGACAATCTAATACTGGCTAAGAAAATGAGCAGCAGATAAAAGAATGAGATCAGTCTATCTGTTTTTGACAAAAATTATTGGAAAATTTGGAAAGCAGTTTGGTAGAAAATTGCTGTAGAGCATTTTTTCTCATCATATGCCAAGATGGGATTTAAGTGGATACATGGAAAAATATGTATAGGTCATTAAATAATTCATTTATCATTTCCTAAGATCCTAAAATGAAAACTCCCAGGAATATTATATGCAAATTCCAGAGATCCATGTCAAGGGTAATAGTTTATTAAAAGCTAAAAAGAGCCCAAGATGGTAGAGAGAAGCCAGTTACTGTGCTAAGTTCTCCTGACTTTCCCTTAGAACTAATATGAATCAAGCTTCATAAAAATTTTGATCAACAAAACCCAGAAAAAGAAGACTATCTCCCCAAAAGGGGAAAAGATGGACTTTTAATGAAAAAGGAGACTTCCAAATTTTTTCCGATGTAAAGATCATAGCTAAATAGAAAATTTAGACTTCAAACAAGAGACTCAAGAGACAAATGAAAAGGTAAAAAAAATAGGATAAAGAAAAAGCATAGTGCTATCCAATATGATGAAACTGGCTACATCCACACCTGGGAGAGATTCTCATAACTCTTGAGAATTGTAAATCTATTAAGGAAAATATACTTAGAAATAATGGACACTCATGACTTCTCTGTGACTCTGATAGAAGGATTTAAAAACAATATTTCCTTAAAGGCAGGACAGTAAAAGATGGGGGGATGGAAGAGATTGAATGGGGTAAATCATGTTAAATGAAGAGGTATAAAGAACATATTGCAATATGGGGGGAAAGGGAGGAGGTGAGAATTGCCTGAATCTTACTCTTATCAGATTTGTGTCAAAGTGAACATATACTCACTCAGTTGAGTTAAGAAACATTTCTTACCTGTCAAATATTAGAAGAGGAAAGGGGGAGAGTGGAGGGGGGAGGAAAAGAGTAACTAATAAAGGAAGGGAAAGAAGAATGGGCAAAGGGAAAGGGGAAAGAAAGGAGAGATGGGGTGGATATAAGGGGCCAAACACACCAAAGTCAGTGGTATTCAGAAGCAAAATACTGGAGAATATGGATAAAATGAAAAAAAAGGGGGAAAAATACAAATAGAGCAAAGATAGCATGGAGGGCAATAAAGAGTTGGTAATAATAAATTTGAATTTGAATGGGATGAGCTTTCCCTTAAAACATAAGGGATTAGCAGACTGTATTACAAACCAGAATCCTAAAATATGCTGCTTACTCATTTGAAGCAGAGAGATACATATAGAGTTAAGTTAAAAGATTGGAACAAAATATATTTTGCTTCAGCTGAAGTGAAAAAGGCAGGGATAGCAATCCTTGTCTCAGACAAAGCAACTGCAAAATAGATCTCAATAAAAGAGATAAGGAAGGAAATTATATCCTCCTTAAATGTATCATAAGCAATGAAGCAATTTCAACAATAAATATGCATACACCAAGAGATATAACATTTAAATTCTTAAAGGAGAAGCTGAATGAGCTGCAGGAAAACTTAGACTGCAAAAGTCTACTCATGGGATATATCAACCTCCTGCTCTCAGATTTAGATAAATCTAACCATAAAATAAACAAGAAGGAATGTTAGAATGTTAGAAAACCTAGACATGATAGATTTTTTTTTTCAATTTTTAAAAGTGATTTATAATGTCATTTTTTTCTCTCTAGGGTTTTGTCCTTTCATTTGGGTTTGATGCTTTTTTCACAATGATTAATATGGATCTAAGTTTAGCATCATTACACAAATAGAACCTCTATTAGATTGCTTTCTGTTAGGGAAGGGAGAGAGAAAATTGTAAAACTCAAAACTTTGCCAAAAAAACAAAGATTGCTGAAAGCTATCAGTGCATGTTGGAAAAAAAAATTTAAATAAAATTGTTTTATTATAAAGGCTGTTTACTATGAATCTGCTTCCTCTTTTTCCCTCATTTTATATCACAGCAGCATTTTTGCCATTATCTCCTCCACTCTTTCATGTGAAGAGATGTTTCTTTTTTAAAAATTAAATTTCATTTTTTTCTATTATATGCAAATTTTTTATCCTTCATCTTTTTTAAGTTTTTGAGTTACACATTTTTCTGTCACTGTCTTCCCTCCCCCCCTCTCCAAGGCAGGGAGTAATCCAATACAGGTTGTACTTCATGTACACGAAAAATGTGTTTAAACAACACAAAGACTAACAATGCCCTCTGTGGGGCTGGGGGGAGGGAATCAAGAATAGGGGGAAAACTGCAAAACCCAAAATAAATAAAATCATTCTTTAAAAAAACTTAGGAGGGGCTAGGTGGCACAGTTGACCCGGAGTTGACCTGGCCCCGGAGCCAGGAGTAGCAGAGTTCAAATCTGGCCTCATACACTCAATAATTACCTAGCTGTGTGGCCTTGGGCAAGCAACTCAACCCCATTTGCTTTGCAAAAATAAAAATAAAATTAATTTTTTCAAAAGCCATAAAGAAAAAAAAAGGGAAGATACATTGCAAAGGAAAGAGTGGTGAGGAAGTGGAGGCACTAAGTACACATTTTTCAAGGCAGTTGAGAGAAAAAGAGCAACTGGATAAGAATAAGAGTAACAGTCTCATCACAGAATTCCAAACCTGGAAGATTAAGGTAATTCAGGAGCCATCTAGTTCAACCCACATCTGAAAACAATCTCCCACTATAAACATCATCATGACAAATATGGGCCTCTAGCTTCTGCCTATGTAAAATAATCCCTATTTAAATTCTAGGAGGGGAGATTAAATGCAAACATAAAAATATAATTTTTTAAAAATTCAAATATCTGTAATTCCATAAAACTGGAAATTCTCTCCAACACTGCCTATAATTTTTCCCACCTTCTCCCTTACCGCATTCACAAGCTGGTGGTATTCAATTTCTGTTAGCAGAACAGCACTGGTTTCAACTATTATCCTTTGCCCTTAACAAACAGCCCATCTTCTAATTCCATCAGTTGCTGGAAGCTATTTCTCCATTTGCAATTCAACAATAACTTTGAAATTAATCCCATTCTTTGCTTCTACTCACCCAAACCTGTACCTCATTGCCTTTTATTCATTTTTAATTCTCCAATCAATTGGATTTCTTTGCCCTAAAATTGATATTTTAAAAGGTCATTGTGGCCCAGCAGCCCAAGTCTGAAAGACTTGAGTTCAAATCTGAATTCACTTAATTACCTAGCTGTGTGACCCTGGGCAAGGCACTTAACCCCATTGCCTTAAAAAATTTTTTAAGAAGGTCATCACTTGTATTGGAATAGTCCATAAGTGAACACTAAGTTGAAAAACACATTTGATATAGCCACTATGTGTAAATAGAAAAATCAAAGATTTGAATTATTAATCTTTCACTAGACAACGTTTTGAAAACAATGTCATCCATCTACCAACACCAATCTGATTCTAGAGTAACTGTACACTGAGCAATTCTTTTTCAAATTGGGACCTTTGGTTAGGTTTCCATAATAATTGCACCTTTAGGGACCATAGCTTTTTATTTAGGATTAGGGATTGTAATCTTTCAGATAATTCTGAAATAAAGTGGCAAGACACCTTCCTGGAAAAGGTCTTTTAATGAAGCGCTATCCTACATTGTATCGAATTTTATTTTTAATCAAAAAAATAGTGTTCATATATCCCAATAGTTAATTGTCAAGAATATTGCTTGCTCAAGTGATTTATTCTTAATTTTCTCTCACTGATTTCCTTTTTTCTTTTACAGACGGTTTTTTGTGTGTAGTTGACTACACAAAATAGGAATTGATGTCCTCACAAAACCTACAGTGCATCTCCTTCCAGTTCAATCTGTCTTTTCCCCCTTGTTGAGGTTTATAAGCACAACTGGGACTGATGTTCAGTCAGTATGGTAATTTTTTTCATTGTCCTAGGTCAGAGTTAAAATTTATTTTGCATTTTTTTCTACTTGGCCTTCCATTTCACATACATTCAAAAATGCTTGTAAAGCAATTAACAATATCTAGACTACAGTCAGTACACTTTTATGATTGCTTCCTTCCTAAAGCACTTAGTAGGAATCCTGGAAAGTTCTTGTATTAAGAAAATTTCTACTAAGCTTTGAAACTAAGGGGGAGAAGTGTGTAAAAATTATATGGAAATGCTTAGAAATGCAAGATGGCATGTTCTGTGACAACATGGTGAATCTGACTGGATCATAGTAGGGAGTTTTAAGGCTAAAATGGAGTTTCAAATCTAGAGTAGTTTGTATTTGACCCTAGAGTTAAAAGGGAGCACAAAAGGAATGACATATTAAAATGCATCAGATCTCTTGGGTAGGGTGAGGCAAAAAGTGCCTAAAGGAACTTCCAAGTTAGATCCATGATCCAATAATCCTACTAAAGAAGTGCAGCAAATATATAGGGATATAACTAGATAACTGTTGGTGATGAAGGATAGATAATTCATAGGGAAATGTAGGCATTTTATCAACCCACAAATTCAATACAAACTAATTATATGAAAGCAGCAGAAAAAAAAAAAGCTACAATTCATAGCTAACATTAACAGTACCAGGCACTATGTCAAAGCATTTTACAAAAATCATCTCATTTGAAACTCATAGCAACCCTGGGAGGTTAGATACTGTTGTTATCCCCATTTTATAGATGACGAAAACAAGCAAAGTTAAATTGACTTGTCCAAGGTCCCACAGCTATAAAGTCGGAGATGAGATTTAAACTGGGGTTTTCTTGAATTCAGACCTTATGCTACATCAAAAAGTATAGAATTTTAAGAGGGGTGGTAAAGTCTTGGATGTTCTTTGTCCTTGTTGCTGCTCAATCATGTTCAATTCTGACTCCATTTGGGATTTTCTTGGCAAAGATTGGTATTTCCTTTTTTTTTTTGCCATTTCCTTCTCCAGTTCATTTTACAGTCAAGGAAATTGAGGTAAACAGGGTTGGCTATGTGACTTCCCAGTCATACAACTGATAATGATCTGGGGTCAAATTTGAACTCGGATCTTCCTGGTTCCAGGCACCTAATTGCTTTCTCCTAATCACACCAAATCAAGTAGGTAATGTTCAGTTTCTGGTATTCCATTCTATAAGGACCAAGAGGACAAAGTATTTCATGTTATATGACAAGACAACAATATAAAATGTTAAGACTCAGGAGTCAGGATGACCAGAGTTAAAATCTACTTTGGATTTTTTCGGGCCCAAAGTGAACAATTTTAACTTCTCTCATCTCAATTTCCTCTCCAATATTAGACAGCAACATCTTACAAGATTGTTGTCAGGATCAAAAAATATAAATTGAAAAGTTCTTTGCAAACATTAAAATACCACATAAAATATTAACTATTTTATATTGAATGGTTGAAGCAAATATTTAATTTGGAGGGGTCAGAGGGGAATACCCAATAGAGGTCTTTAAATATTTGAAGGGCTTTGATTCAGTATGACTTGCTTAAGATTGTTTTATTTAAGAGTTGGGAGATAAAAGAGATGTGGAACTAATAAACAAATTTTCCAACTTCCCCCCACCCATTCCCCCTCAAAAATCTGTTTATGAATCTCTAAAATATTGATCTCATTCTTCCCTGTTCCTAAATACTCCCAGGATTTAGAGAACTTAATTGACCAACTTCCAGACCTCATAATATTTTGTTGGGTTCCTCATCTCTATTCTCTCACCTTCTCTGTCCAAGGATGGACTAGCCATTCAACTTGAATGCATGTTAGAGCCCCTTGGGAGAGGGGAAAATGCATCCCCCTCTGTGAAAGGAGCTGGGGAATAAAGAGTAGTGAAATGAGGGGCCCCGTAGCTGGGATGACTGAAAGGAGGGCCTGGAGGTAGTGGAAAAGCCATAGGTGCCCCAGGGAAGGAGCCAGTTGCCTCAAAATCCTCTCGGGTTGAATTGCCGTTGCTTGGCTTGCCCTTCTGGCGCAGGTTACAAAACCAAACCCGGACAACATCTTTGTCAAGTCCCAGCTGCTCAGCAATATTGCTAATCTGCTGAAGTGTGGGTTTGCGACACTGGAGAAACATGTTCTCCAAGCTTCCCGAACTCCATTCTCAATCCTTGTGCGTTTCCTCTTTCTGGCTTGTTGAAAGACTGTCTCAGCCTTGCACATCTCCTGAAGGTGGTCATTGTCATTAGCTGCTTCTAGCCACTTCTGTAGCAGAGGTCGGAGCTTACACATGTTCTTGAAGCTAAGTTGTAGGGCCTCAAAGCGACAGATGGTGGTCTGGCTAAAAATCTTCCCAAAGAGTGCCCCCAAGGGGATGCCCACATCAGCCTGGGTATAACCCAGAGTGATCCTCTTTCGCTTTAGCTCCTTGACAAACTGCTCCAGTTCCTCTGGGGAAGGGTCTCCTGTGGCTGCTCGTCTCCACTTCGGGGCCGGCTCAGTCTTGGAGACTTGGGCAGCGGCGCGGGGCTCCGGGGCAGGGCTCCGGGGGCTGCCCTCGGAAGGGCTCTCAACCCTGGCTCCGGCGTCGCCGTCGGCGGCAGCGATCTCCTGGGCAGGTGGAACCATCGCTCCCACGTTGGGCTGAGGTTCACAGTAGACACCCCCTCCCCACATGTCGTACAAATGGCACGGGGCCATTCCCCACCCGTCGGGCCCCGGTCCGGTTCCAGTCGCTCCGGGTGGACCTTGGAAGCCCGGCCAATTCCACGTAGGCTCTGACCCTCCCGCCCCGCCACCACCTGGGGGTGGCTCAGGAACCAGGTGTCGGACCATGCAGGAGCGGGTTCCCCCGACCCGGGGATTTAAGGACTCAAACATAGACATGACAGATTTTAAAAAGAATTGAATGGGAATAGAAAGGAATATACTTTTTTTCTGCAGTACATGGAAGTTACACAAAAATTGATCATGTACTAGGGCATAATAACCTTATAATCAAATTCAGATAAGCAGAAATAGGGAATTATCCTTCTCAGATCGTAATGCAATAAGAATCACATCCAATATTGGGCAAAGGAGAGATGGACCCAGAACTAATTGGAAACTAAACAATGTCATTTAAAAGAATGAGTGGATCAAACAACAAATTATAGATAGAATAAATGGTATCATCTGAGATGACAGTAATGAGACACTATACCAAAATTTATGGGATACAACCAAGTCAGTTTTCAGGGGATATATTATATCTTTAAATGCTTACATGAATAAATTGGAGAAAGAGGAAATCAATTAACTAAACATGCAACTAGGAAAATTCGAGAAAGAAAAAAAATCACAAGCCCCCCAATTGAATACCAAATTAGAAAATCTAAAAATTAATGTAGAAATTAATAAAATTGAAAGTAAAAAAGCTATTGAGCTAATAAAACCACAAGTTGGTTTTATGACAAACCAATAAAACTTATAAACCTCTTGTCAAGTTGATTAAAAAATATAAAGAAGAAAACCAAATTACTACCATCATAAATGAAAAAGGTGAAATCATGACCACTGAGAAGGAAATTGACATAATAATTTGGGATTATTTTGCCCAGTTGTATGCCACTTAAATTGATAATCTAAGTGAAATGGATGAATATTTACAAAAATATAAGTTGCCCAGGTTAAACGTAAAGGAAATTAAAACCTAAATAACCCTATCTCAGAAATATAGATTCAACAAGTCATTATTGAAGTCCATAAGAAAAAAATTGCCAAGGCCAGATAGATTCACAAATGAATTCTACCAAACATTTCAGGAACAGTTGATTCCAATTCTATATGAACCCTATGGAAAAATAGTTGAACACAGAACTCTGCCTAACTCTTTCTATGACATCAATTTGGTGCTGATACGTAAACCAGGGAGAGTCAAAAGAGAGAAAGAAAATTATAGACCTATCTCCCTAAAGAATATAGACGCAAAAATCTTAAATAAAATCTTAGCAAAGTAATTACAGCAACATAGATAATACGTTATTTCAAAGTTGGATTTATCCCAGGAATGCAGGGCTGATTCAATATTAGGAAAACTGTTGGTATAATTCATTATATTCATAGCAAATCTAACAGAAAACATGATTATCTCAATAGATGCTGAAAAATCTTTGACAAAATACATTCTTACTAAAAATGCTATAGTTTAGGAATAAATGGTTTGTTCCTTAGAATGATTAGCAGGGAGGCAGCTAGGTGGAGTACTATATAGAGCACCACCACTGGACTCAGGAGGATCTGAGTTCTAATATGACCTCAGACACTTAATAATTACCCAGGTGTATGACCTTGGGCAAGTCACTTAATCCCACTTCCCAGCAAAATTAAAAGAAAAAAGAATGATTAACAGTTTCTATCCAAACCCATCAACAAGAATGCCTGTCATCACCACTACTATTCAGTATTTTATTAGAAATGTTAGATTCAGCAATAAGAGAACAAGAAATTGAAGGAATTAGAATTGGGAAGGAAGACTCAACATTTTCATTCTTTGTAGATGAGATGATGGTAAACCTAGAGAATACTAAAAAGTCATCTAAAAACAATTAGCAGCTTTAACAAAGTTGCATGATATTAAGCCCTCATAAATTCTCAGCATTTCTAGTATTAATAGCAAGATACAGCAGCAAGAGCTAGAAAGAGAATATCTATTTAAAGTAACTTCATACAATATCAAATACTTGGGAGACTACCTGCTAAGGCAGACTCATAAACTCTATGAAAATAACTGTAAAACACTTCACACAAATAAAAACAGATTAAAAACTGTGCAAATATTAACTGCTCTTGGATAAGCCAAACTACTTCAATAAAAATGCCAATTCTTCCTCAATTAATCTACTTATTTAGTGCTTTACCAATTAAACTTCCAAAAAATTACTTTAATTAGCTAGGAGAAATTGCAACTAAACTCATATGGAGAAATAAAAAGTCCTGAATATCAGGGATTTAATGTAAAAAGGACAGAAGAAGGTGGCTTAGCCTGACCAGATCAAAAATTAAATTATAAATCATCAAAACTGTCTAGTATTGCCAAAGAAATAAAGTGGTGGATCAGTGGAATACATTAGGAGTAAAAGACAAAGTAGGAATCAATTATAGTAATCTGCTGTTTGATAAAGCCAAAGAGTCCAGCTTCTGAGATAGGAAATCTCTGTTTAAAAACTTTTGACAAAATTGGAAATTACTATGGCAGAAACTTGGATCAGACATCTCACACCCTTTACCAAGATATATCAAAATGCATAAAAAGATTCAGACACAAAAGACAATATTAGAAGCAAACTAGGACAACAAAAAATAGTTTACCTGTCAGATCTATGGTAAGTGGAGCTTTTTATGACCAAGGAAGAGATAGAGAACATCATAAAAAGCAAATTGGACAATTTTGATCACATTAATTTATAATGCTTTTACACAAACAAAACTGATCTAGCAAAGATCTGAATAAAAATAGTAAATTGGGGAACATTTTTCACAAGTAGTGTTTCTGACAAAAAATTCATTTCTAAAATAGAGAACCAAGTCAAATTTATAAAAATAAGTTATTCCTCAATTGACAAGTGATAAAAGGTACTGATTAGAGAAATGCAAATTAAAGTATCACCAAGGTATCACTTCACACATCTCAGATTGACCAATATGAGCAGAAAGGATCCTGTTCAATTGTTGGAAAGGATGTGAGAAATCTGGGACACTAATGCATTGTTGGTGGAGTTGTGAACTGACACACCATTTCTGGAGAGCAGTTTGGAATTATGCCCAAAGGGCAATAAAAATGTGCATACCCTTTGCTCCAGCAATGCCTCTCCTGTATCTATATTCTGAAGAGATCATGAAAAAGGGCAAAAACAAAAACTTGTACGAAAATAATCACTTTTACAAAGTACTAGTTCTGTTTGTTGTGGTAAAGAATAGGAAATCTAGGGGATGTCACATAGGGAATGGCTGAACAAATGTAATATATGTATTTTATGGAACACTCTTGCTCTATGAGACATCAGGAGGAATGAGATTTCAGAGAAGCCTGAAAAGACTTTAATGTACTTATGCTGAGCAAGATGAGCAGAACCAGAACACTGTGCACCCTAACAGTAGCATGGAGATGATGATAATCCAATGGGCTTGCTCATTCCATCAGTGTAATCATCAGGGACAATTTTAAAGTATCTGTGATAGAGTATGCCATCTGTATCCAGAGAAAGAACTGTGGTGTTTAAACTACGATGAAAGTTTATTATATTCAATTTAAAAAAAATGTTGTCATGTGCAACATAATTTTCCGGGCTCTAATATTTCATTTCTTCCTTAAGGATATACTATTTTTTTCTTTCAGCAAATTCAGTTTTGGTCATATATATAGAATGGGAAACAACGTAAAGTTTGTCAGATAGCCTTCAGTAGGGGAAGGGGTGATGGAAGGGAGGGTGGGTGAAAAATTGTAATATTCAAAGCCTTAAAAGAAGATAGGTAGAAGCTATTATTGTATATAATTGGAAAATAAATAAAATATTTATTTAAAAGAACAGCACTGGTGAAACTTTTTTTTTTGCATTATCATTTGTACAAGTAGGGGCTGGCAGGTTATGGACTGTGGACCTGGCTTGTGATTTTGTTATTTTGGAGAACGTAATGAGAAAACACAAAATAGCTCTGAATTCAAAGTTTCCTAGAGCACTCAGTGGTGCTGTTTGTATCATAGATAGTACTTGGACCCAGGTCCTGCTGACTCTCAAGTCTTATTTAATTTTTGCTATTGTCTCTGGATAACACACAGTTTTCTCTTAGACAAAAATTGGATACATGGGCAAGATTTAACCTACTGATAGTCACATCTAGAGTGAAGTAGTATGGTAATGTGATTCAGTCATAGAAAGCCAAAGTCAATAGGGAAACCTCATATCCATTCATGAAGTACTCTTTTATGCTAGATGAGTCTAATAAAACATAATTTTGACACTATGTTCTGTGCAAAGAACACTTAATAAAGAAATAGATGAGTAAGTTGTTATTCCTTATTCAATAATTGGAGTTAATACTGCTGACTTATTATTTAATGTTATGAGATTTAACCCAGTCATTTATTCATTTACATATAGAGCCAATATTGTAACTTATTCTATGAACAAGATGTACTAATTTTTACCTAGTGTAAACACATAATGTTAAATTCTTAAATATAACTTAGAAATAATTTAGTATATACTTCATAATTGCAGTTATGGAACTTGACACAGAAATGTGAAATTGTTTACCCAATTTCACATAGCTAATAATTGTAATCAGGACTCAAAAATTCTAGCTAAGAAGGGAGAACTTTCAGTAGTGGATAATAATTATTATAAGACATATAGTCGGACAATAATGTCACAAAGATCAGGAGGGATTTTTTTTAATCTGTCAAGAAGTAGAGATTTATTGTATGCGTGGTAGAAGTGAAAGGGGAAAAAAATAGAAAAAACAATAGTATATGGGCCTAGGGACCTTTAAGACTAGAGGCCTAATACAAACTCAAAAAGTTACCTACTCTTCCTAGTTATTATTTACTTAGAAATTGTTTCTAATTTTCCATAATGACATCAGTTGAATTTAGTTTTGAAAAAGGGAAGACAATTGATAAGCAGAATCAACATAAGAACACACAAATTACAAGTATTATTTTCTTTTTTCCCTTTCACAATTGATGCCATGTAATATGATGAAAATTGTTAATACTCTTGTCAAAGAATGGATCTTGGCTGCACTAACTGATGTTCATGGAGAAATCAATGAGGGCTATATGTAGCTATTATTGCAGCTGAAAGAGCTATATCAACTAGTAAATGATTTATGTGATTGTTCATTATATTACTGGAATGAAATGTGTTCATACATAATTTTGGGAAGAATCTTACATTTATATAAAACTCACTGAATTAACATACAGATTCTTTGTCTCAGGTTCAGTTGTGTAGTATTTTGCTTATAACAGGAATCAAAGAGTGGTTTTAAACTACTGGATAATTTTTGGTTACTGTTCTCTTTGAAATTTTTGTCAAAAGTGCTACATACACATTTTTTTTTCTAAAAAAATAGTAATTAAAAGCAATCCAAATAGTAGAATTGTATCATACCAGAAGAAAAAGAAAATGTATGGAAATAAATGTAGAATATGCAGCATGTTCTTTTCTCAGAAATAAATTTATATGAATGTGATAGATTGAAAGATTTTCTTGTTATCTGATTCAGAATTTTCTATTTACCACTATATAAACTAAAAACAAGTTTTGACAAGTGCTAAGTTTTTTCCAACATGACTTATTTTCAAATATGCATATTTACACAGTAAAATTCTTCAAAATAAATATTTTAATTCTGATTTCATTATTCAAGATTTTGTAATTTGCATTTATAAGCATCTATGTGGCATACATGCTACAGTTGATAGAACTCCAGCCCTGGAGTCATAAACACCTGAATTCAACTATAGCCACCAACACTCACTAAAATTGTGTGAACCTGGTTATATCACTTAATCTAGTTTGCCCGAATTCCTCATCTATAAAATGAGTTAGAAAAGGAAGTAGTATCTTTGCCAAGAAACTCCTAATGGTGTCATGGAGAGTCAGAAACCTCTGAAACCATTACATAACAACAGAATACAGATATATTTGTATGCAAATTGACATGTGTATATGTATTTATATCATGTACCTTGAATTTGTAAGACTTCGAAGGTGCTAATTTGCAAAAAACTTTAAGGATGTCATGAATTAATTAATTAATTGACATTTCCAAAGGTTTTTAGAAAAATTTATTCTTTCTAAATGAAGTAGTTTCATTCAGTTAAAAACTAACATTTATTCCTGAGAATACTTTGATTCAAAGTTAATACAAGAATACCTATTCAACAGAAATTGATAAAAATAATATTTTGGGGGAACCATTTAAATTCTGCCTGTTTATTTCTGTGGATAGTTTAATTTATAAATTGATTTTATAAAAATAAAAATAACTTTAATAAATAAATATAACATCAATACAACTGAACATTGAATTCTAGAGTAGTATGTCCCATAATATTTATCATGTGAGTCCTCACAAGACATCTCCATTAATCCATGTTAGTATATTTGGCACAAAATATAAGATAATTAGTATTTATTGAATTATATTATTATAGATAATAAAATTATAAAAAATCTGATTTTTTTAAAGCGAATTAGAACAAAACAACAATAAATGAAGTCATGTTAGTTTTTAGTCATCTCATTGGTATGAGAAGTTGCTAGTGGGGTAATGTTCTCTAGAGATGCAGATTTTCAGCTTATTATATGTATAATTTTAGAAATTTGCATTTGGTCCTAAAAGAATAAATGATTGACTATTCTAGGATCCCACATGCAGTATCCCATAAAGTTTTGACTTAAATTGAGATAGTTCTAATCCTGAAGTTGATCTTCCATATGTGTATGGCACCTTTCTTTAAAACTTCTAAGCTACAGAAAAATAAAAATG
Organism: Macrotis lagotis; assembly: GCF_037893015.1. Taxonomy (NCBI): domain Eukaryota; kingdom Metazoa; phylum Chordata; class Mammalia; order Peramelemorphia; family Peramelidae; genus Macrotis; species Macrotis lagotis. The sequence continues at coordinate 136,443,491 of NC_133663.1, read as the reverse complement.
ACCATTTTTTTTCATGCTATTGAAGAGAGCAGAACCAGGAGAATACTGTATACATTGTGATCAGTTATGACAGATATGGTTCCTCTCAACAGTTTAATGGCCAAGGGCAATTGTGACAGAAAATCTATACATAACCAGAGAAAATCTATGGAGTCTGAATACAGACAAATTCAAATTATTTTCACATCATTCAAATGTGTTTTATTTTTTTCTTTTTCTCATGCTTTTTTCTCTTTAGTTCTCATTCTACTTTAATATAGTCACTAAATGGGCATATGTTATACGTGATTCTACATGTATAACCTATATCAGATTGCTCACTATTATAAGGAGGGAAGGGGAGGGGAGACAAAAGTGAAGTAGGTAAAAAATGTGGGACTCAACAGTTTGCAAAAAGATGAATGATGAAAACTATCTTTGCATATAATTGAAAAAATGAAATAAAATAGCATTCAGAAGAAATAAATTCCTCTCTTTTATAATTTTATATACTTTTTCAAATAACAGCACTTTGAGCAAAGAGATACCTTATCACTCCTATTTTTACTCATAACTCAAAGGATTTTAAATCATAGTTTGTCACTCAAAAAAACTGATATGTTTATTACTGGATATTTGCAAGGCACCAGGAAGACTCATTCTATATTGATTATGGAACTTGGAAAAGTAATAAGAAAGGGACAAGATAAAAAGACTCATGCAATTGGGCCACTGTATGGCTTAGTGGATAGAATGCTAGACCTAGTGTACTGAAGACCTGAGTTCAAATTTAGGCTCAGATACTTAACAGTTATGTTAATCTGACAAAGACACTTAAACCTCTTTGTCTTAGTTTCCTCATCTGAAAAACTAATCTGGAAAAGGAAGTAGCTATTTCAATATTTTTGCCAAGAAAATCACAAATAGGGTCACAAAGAATCAGACAATTAAAATGATTCATCAATAACAACAAAAGGCTCATATAATCTCTGGATAGTTCTAGCATAGTGTAACAGCTGTTACTTAGTGTTCTGTAAATAGTTCACTATCTCATATTTTTAGGAAATGATAGGATGGATAGCACCAAGTAGGGGATCATAGGCTCAATATAATGCTATTTGAAACTGGTTGAGGGGCCAAATATTATTTACTCTCTAAAAGATGAGTCACAAGGAAGTAGGAATTATCTTCAAATATTTGAAGGAGAGAAATGTGGAAGAATTATTGAACTTGTTCTTAGCCCTAGAGAACAGAAGTAGGAGTAGTTAGAGATTTCAAAGAGGTAAACATGGGATTGATGAAAAATGAACCTTATACACACAATGTTCTGCCACACCTGAAAGAGGTTGCCTAGGAAAGTGGTTATTCTTCATTAGAGAAAGTTTTTCACGGGGTTTCCTGTACTAGGATGCATTTGAATTTATGTGGATAGAAATACAGGACTTTCAGTTCTTACATAAAGAAAACTAGGTCAGAGGATGTTTAAAAGACATATAGAAATAATTTCCTTTATTCCATGACTGAGAGCAATAATAATTGTTTCACATGAAAAACAACTTAAGTATATCAATGATTAAATTTTTACATTATCAATTTTAAAATATAGTATTTCTTTCCCAAAACTAATCAGATTGACAAGGATGTATAAAATGTTGTCCTAGATTGCCCTAAAAGAATAAATGATTGACTGTTCTAGGATCCCACATGCAGTATCCCATAAAGTTTTGACTTAAACTGAGATAGTTCTGATCCTGAAGTTGATCTTCCATATGTGTATGGCACCTTTCTTTAAAACTTCTAAGCTACAGAAAATTTATAGTATAGTATAGTATAGGAATATATAATACATATATTATATTATATATATAACATAATATATATATTATAGTATAATATAATATAGGAATTTATAGTACACTATAGAATATTAGATGTATATTCTAAGTATTTTAGCTACTGGCTTGTTTCTTGAGTTCAATAACAGCCATGGGATGAATAGCAGCTCAGACCTGGGAATACAGGTTTTGGAAAGAAGATATAGATTTATTAAAAGAAGTTGCAACACATTAAGAACATGATAATAGTTAAGAAAAGTTTAGAGAAAAGACCACATGAGTTGTTGAATGAAATTGTCATACCTGTTGACCTGGTTTTCAACAATAGTCTGTAAAGTAAAAGAGACAGAACCCCTTCCTCAATCTCCTTAAATTCTCCCTCAGATACCATGGGAGGGATGGTGATCCTGGGAGACCAAAGTCTCACATTGGAGATTTTGCCTTTTGGGGAGGGGTCTCTTTTGGGTGCTCTTGGATGTACTTGCAGCATCTGTGCTCCCTGGCTGCCCCACCAAAAGAGAATGTGATCCAAAATCAGGTTGAAGGTCAAGGCCCTCAGGTGTGGCTTAAATTACATGATAAAGGAAGAAGGAAGATTTCTTTAACAATGCAAACAAAAGATGTACAAAGTTTGTCTCCAACTGAACCTGAAACTCCTATGTCCATTGTTCTCTGCATCAGTATGACATATGACTCAGCACAGCATATTGTAAATGTTGTATGATTGATGGAGATGCATGATGATAGAGAACTTTGGAGAAGATATATTATGTCTTTCAACAGAGGTAATCCAGCAAAAATTGCATAGAGGAGATGGCATTTGAAAAAAAAATAAAAATTCTGAAAAATGAAAGGAATTCTATTTCTTAATAAGAGAGGGCCTTCCAGGTAAAGAAAGGGTATAGACAAATGTATGCAGGCTGAAACATATTAAAATGTCCTAGCATGTTTTAGTAGATTAATTATACTGTTGCAGACCAATTGTGTAAAAGATTTGTGTGTTATAAATTTATAAATATAGCTAGGGATTAGATTATGTAAGTCATGTATTCTAGACTGAAGATTTAGGGATTTATTTTGTGAGCTTTGGAGAACCATTTTCTTCTAAGGGGCATTATAAAAAAATTTCATTAGGACTTGGCAAGAATCTGATAAGTAACAATCAAAGACAATTGAGGGAGTTAATGCATATAAAAAAAGACTGAATCCCATTGAGAAATAAATTAAGCCTTGTCCCTAGGCCAGAGATGAGGAAGGTTTTATCTAAAACTTCTAGGAAGGAAGAGGGGGAAAAACAGTATGTAATTAGATTTAATCATATGCATCCTTACTGTCTTTACTGATAATTGTATTTCTATTTGAGATACTTCACAGAAGCTAGTCCAGTCTACTTTTTTTTATTAAGACTTGATAAGATTGCCCTACTCATCAATTAGTAACTTTAAAAGAAAGCTATAAAGGCTTGCATTTTCAGAAAACAAAAGTATTAGGAAGAAGCTCATTTGGATAGCTCAAAAACACTTTAAAGAGATTGAAAGTCCAGGTGCTGAAAGAAATAGTGATAATAGAGTCAATTGAAATAATAGTAATAAACCTTGAAAAGTAGAGAGAACACCTTTTCAAGAACAGATTAAAGAAAGAGAAAAATGTTGTAAAGACAAATGTAGAGTTGAAGGATTTTATACTTAATGTCTTAGATTTTAGCAACATCTTAAAATGAGGTATATATGAATAAGATGGAAAAGGAAAATGGAAAGGATGAGAGAAGTTTGTGATAACTCCTTTAACAAATTTATTGAGTAATTGGGGAAACAATAAGAGATGAATAATTAAGTTTTCTAAAATGCCAGCAAGATGGTAGAGGCTAAAGTTCATGAAGCTATAGTAAGCCTGGTCTTCTTCAACACTGATATAGTGGGTATGACAGATTAAAATGGACCAAGGAAGTGTAGAGTATTATTAGTGCAAAACATCTGTTTGCAAAGTAGCTTCAGCATGCTTAAAAGGAATATATATTGAGGATTGCACAAGTGAGGTTAAAAATGAATAATTTACCACTGAGACCCATGAAGTTACTCAAATTGAACCTAATTTTCCCTGCACCACATATGTTCTTTTGGGGAAATACAGTTATCAGGAATGAAATTTTGTAACAATTGTTCTTCTTCCAACATTGTAAATACCCTTTTCTAAAAGTTACTCAAGGCTATCTGATAATGTTGTGAAAGAACACAATAATGGGGATCATAGTTGATGTCTTTAGAGAATAATCACTAGAACACCTTGAGAAGATATAACCAGTACAATTGCAGAAACCTCATCAGTGTCCTAAATGTAGCCCATAAAAGCCATCTGGCATCCTTAAAACTATTGTCACTTTGAGATCCTTGGAGCTCACATGATTTCCTAAGGATCACAAAGTTAGACTAGAGGCTGAATCTGACAAAAATCCCTTTCTCCAATAAAACTAGTAGTCCTTTGGAGGACAGATAGGTTTTGCTATTATTGCTGTAGTTTTCAAATATAAGGTATCTTTAAGATTAAATAGAATTATATTATGAACACTATGGAATGCTTTTGTTCTATAAGAACCTATAAATGGTCAGACTCTAGAGAAGCATGGAATGACTTATGGGATCTGATGCTGAATAAAGGGAGTAGAACCAGGAGAACATTGTACACATCAACAACTACATTGTGAGATGATTAACCTTGATGGAAGCAGCTCTTCTCAGCAGTCAAGAGAGACAGGACAAATGGATTAGACTGACTATGGACTGTTATGCCCATCCAGAGGAAGAAAAACAAAACAAAACACACACACACACACACACACACACACACAAACACACACAGACCCCCTTCAAAATCTGATAAACAGTTTAGAAAAATTATCTCTTATGTATTTCTTTCCCTAAATACTAATTCCTCATACAAAAAAATAATTAATACTAATCTGTAAGTATGTTTATCAATATATATATATATATATATATATATATATATATATATATATATATATATATATATATATATGTAGAATGCTAACCTAACTGTTCGCCACTGAGGGGAGGCTGGTGAGAAGGGAGGGTAGAACAAAATTTTAAACTTGAAAATATGCTTGTGCGAGTGCCGGAGGGAAGGCGGGAGGCGTCGGACACATCGAGCCCCTGGGTTTCCAAAGTTCGATCAGGTGGTGAGCATGGTAGAACAAGAGCCTACCGCAGAGCAGTTAGCTCAGATTGCAGCTGTGAATGAGGAGGATGAAAACTCCATCAGGTATAAGCCCCCAGCACAGAAGAGCATCCAGGAGATTCAGGAGCTGGACAAAGATGATGAGAGCCTTCGGAAGTATAAAGAGGCCCTGTTGGGCAGTGTGACTGTTTCTGCTGATCCCAATACTCCTAATGTCATTGAGACGCGCCTGACCCTGGTGCGCAGCACTGCGCCTGGTCCCTTGGAGCTAGATCTGACCGGCGACCTGGAGAGTTTCAAGAAGCAGTCATTGGTGCTGAAGGAGGGTGAGGAGTACCGGATAAAAATATCTTTGCAGGTGAATAGGGAGATCGTGTCAGGCATGAAGTACATCCAGCACACTTACAGAAAAGGCATCGAGACTGACAAAACTGACTACATGGTAGACAGTTATGGGCCTCGAGCAGAAGAATATGAGTTCCTCACCCCTGTAGAGGGGGCTCCCAAAGGCATGCTTGCTCGTGGCAGCTGCAACATCAAGTCTCGTTTCACAGAGGATGACAAAACGGATCACCTCTCATGGGAGTGGAACCTCACTATCAAAAAGGAATGGAAGGACTGAACCTATGGCCCTAGAGAGGGAAGGAGGGAGGGAGGGAAGCATCCCCAGACAGTGGCCACAGGAAAATCCCACCCTGACCCCAATTCCCTGATCCTACTTTCCTCCTCAACCCCTAATCCCATACCAAAGTGCTGACAGGGGAGTCCCCACCCCCACCTGTCTTCTCACCCCCTCCACCCAGTCTTTCTCCTCTTGGGCCCCTTCTCAGCCTCCCAGGTGGTTATCGTCGTTTTTCCTGTTGCTGCTTCAGCCCAGTATCCTGCTTGGAAGTGGGGGCTTCAGCCAAGGCCTAAACTTCCTTCAAGTCCCCAATTCTTCCCTTGGGTCAAAGGGAAGGGGCTCTGTCCTGGGCTTCTTCCCTCAGCTGCTGCAGCCCTACCAACAAATCATGTCTTGTTTCCTTTGAGATTGGGGGGACCACAGAATCAGGATAGTGAAGAGACCTCTAGCTGTTCTGCCCGCTCTGTGTGGCCATCTAAGCCCTGTCAGTTCATTCATTGCTGTCTGTAACCGTGTAACCATGATGCCTTAACATGTGGAATGTGTGCTATGTGGGGAGAACTGCTCCCCCCAGTCACCAAACTCTGGCTCCCCTGTGTCTGCATGAGCATGTGGTTCCTTATCCCCAACTTCCTTCCACTTCCGCTAATTACAGCGACTCACATTGTCTGTGCTGCTGTCCCTTCTCCTTAGCTTGCCTGGGGTCTCAGCCCTAACCCCCTCTCCCAGACCAGGGCTCCAGGAACTGCCCCCAGCTGGTAAAAGCTGAACTGCCAAATTTCTAATCTGTTCTCTCCATGCCCCACTCCCTTCACTCCCTGGGGACCTGGGGAGGCTCTGACTTCCTCAGCTAGGTCACTCTCCTGTGGTCAGGGCAGCACTCCTACCTAGGGAGTCTCTAGGCCTATTTGAACAAAGACCTCTGAAGGACAAAGCCAATGGTTGAGCCTTACTTGTCCCTCGCTGGAGCTCTCAGCCCCTGCCTTGTAATCTTGTACCTGGCCTGTCTGTTATGTATTGCCTTGATTTGTGTGGACATGCTCAGCTGGCCCCTCCTTCTCCCTTGAGATCTGGGGCTACCATCCCCAACCAGGGCCCACCCTCACCCCCATAAGGCTTAGCCAAGTTAGACATGGGTCCAAGTGCACACAGATTAGGAGCTGTGTCTCCTGTGCCTCCCTTCCCTTCCCTCTCTCCCCGCACTTTGCTGCCACCAGTCTCTTGTTTGGTGTCACAAACTTTAGAGGCCCTTGGTAACAGGTTTGGAATTGCCTGGCTACTTCTCCTTTTCAGATTGGGGAAATAAACTCTTAATGTAGGGGGAAAAAAAGAAAATATGCATGTGCAAATGGATGAAAATAAATACATTTTTAGAAGATAAAATATAATTATCTATGAAGATCAGTGGCAATGTGCTGGTAAAATTCTTAAAGCCGAAAGTCAAATCTTTACTTTTCATTTAACAAAATCACTTTAATTTTCATTGTATACATATATCTATAGACCACAGTTGGCCAAAAAGAGAAGAAAATCACTTTATACTGAGTTTGACATATATACATATATCATCTCTCTCTTTCTCTCTCTCTCTCTCTCTCTCTCTCTCTCTCTCTCTCTCTCTCTTATTCTCATACTTTCTTACACTTGTTATCTATATTATTCATTTTTCTATATGTGGAGGTATGTATCAATAATAACTTTGTGAACAATTAAAAATAGAAAGGAAAATTGATTAAAGAAGCAATAGACTTGCCAAAGGCAAAGTATATGTATGTAATCTCATTATATCCCCCAACAGCCTTGTGAATAAATGATGCTATTATGCTTATTTTCAGATGAGGAAACTGAGAACAAAAGAAGTTAAGAGACACCATTTATGAGGCCAAATTTTTATTTAGGTATAATTCTAGTGCTTCAGTTAGTATAGTCCCCTCAGTTAATTTCCAAACCACTTGCTCTTTGTAAAATGAGATTAATTATTCAGTGTATCAAAGACAAAATATTATTTTATAGAAACATCAAATTTTGATGCAAGGAAGAATGTTGAGGGTTGGTATAAATTATAAGCTAGGTTTTTCTCTGTATTGGATAGAGTAACCAGACTGAAATAAGAAGATTCAACTTCTGAATTCATGTCTGGTCTCAGACGCTTATTAACTATATTTCGGCCAACTCATGTAATTTTGTTTTCCTCAGTTTCTTATTGTAAACTGAGATAGGAAAGGAAATGATAAACTACCCAAAATGGGTCCCACAGAGAAGGAGACAAGTGAAATTACTAAACCACAATTACAACAGTAAATTGCTGGAACCAAAGCAGGCTATTAATTAATTAAAATAGTATAGTTTTTCTAAATACCACTTTTTCATTCAAAGAAAATGTTCTCTGCTTTTCATTTAAGAGTCTTGTAGGACAAGAGATTGTTATTTTTCATTTTTACCTTTCCAAATGGAAACATGGAAATCCTTTTCATTTGTGGATGAGAACAATGAAACCCAGAAAAGTATTCTATCCAAGGACATTTAGGAAATAAGTAGAACTAATATACTATAATTATAAATTCAACTCTGGATGGGAACTTAAAAGTCAATTCATCTAATCCTCACAATTAGCAGGTGAAGATACTTGAACCTAAGAATATTTACTCAATTTGATCAAAGGTCAGATAGTAAGAGTTAGAGACAGGATCAAAACACAGCCTCTTTGATTCCAGACTTGATACTCTTTCCATGTTTCCACATCCACGTCCTCAACCATAGGTCTAGGTTTTAGACAATTTTATGCTTTGCTTTCATTTAGTCATTATTAATTTATTGATTGAAAGAAATATTTTAATCTAAACTCAAGAAATTAATATTTTACAAAGCATAAGAGATTTTTGCTAAAGACTGACCCTTGTTTAAAAATATTTGAAATTTACTTCCAATGTGCTTATCAGGTATACTTAATAAATGTGATTTACACATGTCAATTGTAAATTAATGTTAAATCTTAAATGTCCTATGAATAATTTTCCTTAGTACAGAGAAGTTATCTGATGGTGAAGGATGAGGAAATCTTAAAATCTTTTTTAAAGTCTGTTTTGGCAAATGAAGAAAAAATCTGCTGCAAATAAATGTGAACTCTAATATCAAGTTTTTAATTGATATTCCATCATATATGAATATTTTGCTATTTCAAGGCAAAAATTATTTCTTAATCATCTATTACTTTCCATAGTTTAATGTATATAAAACTAAGATTTTGGTAACAGCTTTCATTGCTTCTTTACTAGAAAATATGAACAAAAAGAAAAAAAGTGGAAGGAGTGTCAAATTTTTATATTCTTAGACTCAAAAAATCACTTCAGAAATTAAAAGACATTTGTTCTTTGGAAGGAAAGATATGGCAAATTTGGACAGTGTAATAAACGGTATTGATAGCATTTTGCTGACAAAGTTCTGAATAGTCAAAGCTGTTTTCTTGGAGGGTTTTTTTTCTTTTTGATTATTTTTTTTTCCAGGAGCAGTGTCTAGTAGTACAACTTGGAGTAATGGGAAAACTAAGCCTTGCAGAATTGGCATTTTCAAATTGTGATTCTGAGAAAGACTTTTGAGAGTTCCTTGGAGACAAAGGGGAACAAATCAGTCAATATTTAATGAAATTAATTTGGACTATTCATTGAAAGGATAAATAAAGAAACTGAAGAAGGGACTCTGTTGGGGGCGGGGGGAAGAGGCTTGGCGGTCGCTTAGAGGGGGAAACATAATCACCTTATAAGGGAATGTTACAGAACTCGGCCCCTCATTGGGTAAGAGTTCATGGGAGGGAGGACAGAGGGGATAAAAGTGTCTGCTGAGAGGTGGGGGAGAGCGGGAATGTGATCACAGAAGAATAAAGACTGATTACCCACCTCAGGCGCTCTGTCTGGTTCTTCCCCCATCAAAGAGTGGGGGCCGGAGGTACCCCGAAGACTCATCACGCGTTGGGCTGGTGAGTAAGAGGACGGACTAGCATAAAGAAGCCGGCGTTGTAAATAAAAACCCGGCAAGTGGCCCCCGGAACAGGGACCTGATTTTGCTAGGGAACGTCTGAATCCGCTGGTCGGATTCTCCAGACAGCCTTGGTCGTTTCTGACCAGGAGGAAGGAGAGGGCGTTTACTCTCAGATATTGCCTGAGGGACATATCCCTATTGTGTTGACTATGCTTTCTTTCTCTCCCCTTTCTCCTTCTACTCTAATCACGCTCCTTGCCGTGCTGGCCTGTCTGATTGTGCCCTGCTGCCTCCTTCTCTTTTGCCGAACGGGAACTTTCCAGTTCTGCCACCTGTTAGGATTGCAGCCTCGGCTAGTAGACAGCATGGGGGGCCGGAATAGTATTCCCGCCTTTGAGCCGGAGGAAAAAGAGGCCGTTGCAGCGCAGCTTTATAAACTCTGCGCTAAGCATGGTCGTAAATTACCTATCAAGACGTGCCGTGCTTTTGTTGAGAATATCTGGAACATCTGCCCTTGGGTGCAACATAGTGGGATCCAACCAGATAAATGGAAGGTGGTAGGGCAGCAGATGGCCTCCTATAATGACACCTGCCCGGGAAAACTGACCCCCAAGGATTTTACAGTGTATAAGATAGTGGATGCAGCCCTGCATCCCCAGAAGGTGACTTTGGCATGAACAATCAGCACTCAGGTGGGTAGCTCGTTGGCGGGATCGGATTCAGAGGGCTCAGAGGAAGAGGGAAGGCCACCCCCTCCCCTGTATCCGTGGGAGGAACTTAGAAGAAACAATGGGGGAACAAGGGGCCCCCAGGGAGAAGAAAATGCCGCATGCCCCTCCTTACCGAGACAGAATGAAAAGGGGGAGGGCGATGAATGTGGCACACTTAGAGATTCAGGGCCGGAAGTTTCCGAGCGCGGGAAGGGAGGGGTGCAAACAGTCCTCAGGGGTGGCAGGAAGAGGAGCGTGAGTAGGTGGGACCGGGAGGCTGCTGACGAGGAGGGAGAAGTCCGCGCTGATTGGACAGCTGCCGCGCCCCAGGCTTGGCGGCCCAGCCAGGAAACAGAGGCAAAAAATCCCCCATGTTCCTTGTCCGCCCTTCAGAGATCCCCTCAAGGGCTCCGCCCATCCGGCCTACTTGCCACCAGTGCCTCCATAGCAATAGAGAAAGGGGAGGAGGTGGACTGGGATGACTGGGGCCTCTATCCGGTATTTACGGACCCCCTTACCGGAGCCCGAGACTACCGCCCTGTCCCTTTTAAGATGCTTAAGGAACTTAAGGAGGCCGTGACTAAATACGGCCCAAACTCCCCTTATGTAAAAAGACTGATGCAAAACCTCTTTGCTACGCACCCTTGGACCCCTGCTGACTTTGACGAAATTGCAGCCGCGTGCCTAGATGCCTCCTTATATTTAGCTTTTAAGGCTCAGGCCCGCAGAGAGGCCTCTAAGCTGGCAAAATCCCGGGGTTATACTCCCCTGGATTTAGCCATTGACCTCCTGTGTGGAACTGGAGCCTATACTGACCCTGCTGTTCAGGCCCAGTATGGCCAGTTTGAGCTAGAGACTGTTAAAGAAACACATGTTGCAGCTTGGGATAAGATTGGAGCCATGAAAGGGGGGAGAGCCACACAGAAGTTGGTTGGGCTGAAGCAGAGAGCAGATCAGACACCCCTCTCATTTGTGAACGAGGTTAAAGAGACAGTGACTCGTATAATGGGAGACACCCCGGGATCTGATCTACTTATGAGACAATTGATTAAAGAGGGTCTTCGCCCCAAAGGGATCGCAGCCATTAGCAGCCTTCCCCCCGACGCTTCATTAGAAGGAATTGTTGACAAATTGCTGGACATGCCCAGCGAGGATTCAATTCAAGCCTTAGTGACTGCCATGGAGAACCGGGAGGATAGCCTCCTGACCGCCCTTCACGGTATGCAGGTGAGACCCACCTGTTTTGGGTGCGGAAAGCCAGGGCACCTCAAAGCACAGTGCAGGCAGCGGCCCCCCTCCACTTCAGTTCCGACCTGTTATTCCTGTGGAAAGCCAGGTCACATAGCCAGGTTCTGCCGATCCAAAGGGAAGTCGGGAAAAGGGAAAGGGAGGGGCCCGGCCGCGGCCCCCCCCGTGCTCGAAGACAGCGGCCCCATTACTGTGACTATCCCCGTGAGGGTTGACTATAGAGAAGGGACACAGCAGAGAGAGATCGGGCCTTGGGAAACCTCGATGATTCCCATTGAGCCAAATATTTTCCCAGCGCTCATCACAGGGGCTGAGAGATGTGTGGACTTAGTCACCCATACCCAGGTCATTTTTGGTCCCGGAAGTCCCACATCCGTAAGGGTCACAAACCCCCACCCCTTTCCCACCTTGGTAAAACAGGGCCAAGAGGTAGGAAAGGCGCTGCCCTTGCGGGCCCCTCCCGCTCATGTGAACTGGGTCCACCCGGTCAGCTCTGGGCGACCACTGTTAACCGTCACGGTGGAAAATCAGAAGCTCGAAGGGATAATTGACACTGGAGCCGATTGCTCTGTCATAAATAGGGGACAGTGGAGGCGCGAGTGGCCACTCCTACAGAGCCCTCAAGCAGTGACGGGGGTGGGGGGCAATAGATCTGCCATGAAAGCAGCACACGCCCTACGGTGGTCAGCTTTGGAAGAATCTGGACTCTTCACCCCACTGTGCCTACCCGACCTCCCTTATGCATTATGGGGTAGAGATATCTTGAGCCAGCTTAACCTGACACTTGCCACCCCTGATAGCCTGCGGGGAAATTAATTGGGGCCACTCTAGAGATGAGCTTTTCCCCCAGAATAACATGGATTAATAAGAAACCTATTTGGGTTGAGCAGTGGCCCCTGACAAAAGAAAAGCTCATCGCCCTCACAGACATAGTAATGACCCTCCTGCACGAGAACAAAGTGGAACCGTCCCTTAGCCCGTATAACTCCCCCGTCTTTGTCATAAAAAAGAAAGGGGGGAGTTGGAGAATGTTGATTGATCTTTGGGCAGTAAATGCCAACATGGTACCCATGGGGACCCTCCAACCTGGTCTCCCTATGCCCACTGCAGTCCCGCAAGGGTGGACTATTATAGTGATTGATGTTAAAGACTGCTTCTATAGCATTCCCCTCCACCCGGAGGACAAAGAAAAATTTGCCTTTTCCCTCCCCGCGATCAATTTCCAAGCCCCCAGTAAACGTTATCAGTTCACCGTCCTACCGCAGGGAATGGCCAATAGCCCCACCCTGTGCCAGCTTTACATGGATACTCTGCTACATCCTATCAGAAAAGAATTCCCGAATTGCATGCTCATACATTACATGGATGATATCTTGATTGCAGCACCTTCTGTGACGGGGGCTCGGGCTTGCTTGCAACGCACCACCCATGTCCTCCGCGAGAAGGGGCTTCACATAGCCCCGGAAAAGGTACAGATGGATTTCCCCTATGATTACTTGGGGCATAGGATTTTTCCAGGAAAGATTAGTAGGGCACTTCCTCCGATCAACATCGAGGGATATACTACTCTTAATGATTTTCAGAGGCTTGTTGGCGCCATACAGTGGCTGCGTCCCGCTATGCCCCTCCCATCCTCCTTAATGCAACCTCTATATGATGTCCTTAAAGGCGACTCCCATCTGTCATCCCCTAGAAGTTGGACCCCCCAGGCAAGACAGGCGCTCTCGGAAATTTTCCGCAGAACCTCTTCCTTCTTGGTTCAATATGACCCGGAGTCGCCTGTCCTCTTCCACACACTGGGGGACAGTTCCCTGGGCTGGGGATGTTTATTCCAGAGACATGGATGCCTTGAATGGCTATACCCCCGGACCACTAAGAGCATCATCCGGGACCGGTGGGAGGCCCTGGCCTTATTTTGCCTTCAGGCCTCAGAGCGATGCCAGCGTCTCTTTGGCCTCTTGCCTGTCCTCAACTTTACCCTCCCAGAGGAGGTGACCCACTCGCTAGTTGATAGATCTATCGCTTGGGCCACTGTCCTGACTACCCTCTCTCAGACCAGACTCACGCCACCTCCCGTGGTTAGAGTGTTCGCTGAACTGCACCTTTCCCGCCCGCGCCCTAGTGTCCCCAGAACCAGTGACCGGCCCTAATGTCTTCACTGACGCTACCAGGTTGGGCCGTGCTGTGGTCCATGACCCTGCTAGACCCGCCACCTGGATTTTTGATACCCCCTTTGACTCCACTCAGAAGAATGAACTATATGCTATACTTCAGGCTTTCCATCTCTACAGAGACACCCCTTTTAATCTTATTACTGACAGTATGTATTGTGCCATGCTAATCCCTCGTTTAGAAGATGCCTTCATTTCCTCGACTTCTTCCATTAGCCCACTCCTTACACAGCTGCAATCCTCCCTCTGTGATAGAAACCACCCCCTGTTTGTTCTTCACGTGCGCTCTCACATTTCTTCCACCGGCCCCATATTCCAGGGCAATGCGGAGGCAGATAGGGCTCTCTTGTTAAACCTGTCCACACCTGCCCAGCTGGCACATGGTAAGTATCACTTGTCATCCAGGTCGCTCCGGCGCCTATACAGCATTCCCCGGAAGGAGGCTCGCCAAATTGTGCGCTCCTGCACTTCTTGTGCTCCCTTTAGACAAGCCCTCCCCGCAGAGGGGTCTAACCCACGTGGGGACGGCCCCAATGCTCTTTGGCAGATGGACATTACTCACCTGGGTCGTAAGTACATCCATGTCTCGGTGGACACCTTCTCCTCCTTCACCTTCGCCTCTCTACAGCCAGGAGAAGCGGTTAAACACGTTCTCTCACATCTATATGCCCAGATGGCTGTCTTAGGCGTCCCCTCGGCTATCAAAACCGATAATGGGCCTGCCTACATCTCGAGAGCCTTTGCTTCCTTTTGCAAAGAATTTTCCATTTCCCATTCCACCGGGATCCCTTACAATCCCACTGGCCAAGCTTTGGTAGAAAGAGCAAATCGCACACTCAAAACTACGCTTTTTAAACAGAAAGGGGGAGTTGGCAGGTCACTGACCCATTCAGACCTGTCTCAGGTACTATTTACCATGAATTTCCTACAAGTCAGGGATGACGGCACTACAGCCGCCCAGAGATTTTTCTCCCCAAAAGGACATGCTAAGAAAGAACCAACGCTCCTGCCCTCTCCCACCAAGGCCCTACCAGGCTCTAAAGTCATGTGGAGAGATGAAGAGGGAGGTTGGCATGGCCCTGTAACGGTAAAGAACAGAAGACAGGGCCACCTGTCATTTCATCCCGAGGATAAGATAGAAGAGCCAGAAAGATGGCTCCCTGTTTACAAGATAAGAGACCTTGATTAATGCCCAACCCTACGGGGTGAGAGGAATTTCTTTCTTTTTCAGGCCTTCTGATCATCGTAGGGATCCTTGGAGGTGCTCCATCTGAAGGAAATCCGACATGGGGAATACTCCGAGTTATTCCCTCTCCCCTTCCGGTAGCACGGAACTCCCCGATCTACCCTCGCCTGCTAGTGACCAATACATCGATGGGGCTCCCTTCTGCCTCGGTGGGGCCCCTCATGTGTGGCCACAGGGGAAGACATCGAGGATCCCATACCATGGAGGGATTGCCAGATGGCGGGAGGATACCCCCTTGAGGGTGAACAAGGACGCTGATTCTGGCAATCACCCTACTTGTTGTCTGTTTCTGCCGCCTAGCTAGGCGACAGAGGGGCTATATGCTTCTTACTCAGAAAGCCTTCATGGCCATGGAGACGGGGGAGGATCCCCAAGTCTGGCTAGCCGCCATGCATGACATGTGACACCTAGGGGTAAGACGAGGTAAACCCCAAGACGGGCAACTTCTCCTGACCCAGCCACCTAAGACGGGCAAGGTCCTGGGTTGAAGGAGATGACCTAAGACAGGGTTCCTCGCCCCCGGCGGATCCCCAAGTCTGGCTAGCCGCCATGCATGACATGTGACACCTAGGGGTAAGACGAGGTAAACCCCAAGACGGGCAACTTCTCCTGACCCAGCCACCTAAGACAGGCCCTGAGGGTGTCGGGCACCTAGGACGGGCAAGGTCCTGGGTTGAAGGAGATGACCTAAGACAGGGTTCCTCGCCCCCGGCTATCAGAGGCCAGTAGAAATGACACCGCTTAAGGCTAACCTCAGCACCGCTTAAGGTCACACCAAGTGATAACCTTGTAAAACAGAAAGGGGGAGATGTTGGGGGTGGGGGGAAGAGGCTTGGCGGTCGCTTAGAGGGGGAAACATAATCACCTTATAAGGGAATGTTACAGAACTCGGCCCCTCATTGGGTAAGATTTCATGGGAGGGAGGACAGAGGGGATAAAAGTGTCTGCTGAGAGGTGGGGGAGAGCGGGAATGTGATCACAGAAGAATAAAGACTGATTACCCACCTCAGGCGCTCTGTCTGGTTCTTCCCCCATCAAAGAGTGGGGGCCGGAGGTACCCCGAAGACTCATCACGCGTTGGACTGGTGAGTAAGAGGACGGACTAGCATAAAGAAGCCGGCGTTGTAAATAAAAACCCGGCAGGACTCAATGGAAAAAAAAACACTTGAATGTTGGGAAAGACTGAAAGCAGAATTTGAAAAGATCTATATAGCCCATGGGATCTGGGATAAAATTTAATTCAGTTATTCTAATCTCTTTCTCCTATAAATTGATTATTAGCAAATGTCTGATGTATTTCAATTCTGATTCTTTTATATTATTGATAAAATTAGTTTTCAGTCAATAAAATTGATTATAATTTAAACAAAATTTAAACAAAATATTTCAAATTACTAAGAATTCAGAATGGATTCTTTTAATTTTTTACTTGAAAATACAACTATTCAATAACAAATACTTTTAATACTTAAACTTCTTTGCAATTTGTTAGCTTTTATTTATTGGTAATTTAGTTTTTCTAATTGCTTTTCTACATTTTACACAACCCAAATATATTGTGTTTATAAAATCATAGTGCATTTTGATGTCAATAAACTATTTAAAAGATGAACCATTTTGAAATTTTTCAAAATTGAATTTTCTAATGAAAATTACCATTATGTTAAAAGACATGCAAACCAAAATAGTTTTAAAATGTGTTACCTTGTGTATAAGAAGCTGTAACATTAAAATTAAATTTCTATATTTTTGGTATAGATTATTGGATTTCAAATGTAACTTTTTGTAGTGGCTAGACATTTAGAAAAATCTACAAAAGATAGGTGAATGTAGTATTACTATTACTTATCTGCAAAATAATTTCTTACTGTTCCCCTTCTTTAATGATACTCTAATTGAATCTAATCTTTTGTAGATGTTTTAGGGTTGAATAATACAATAATGTATCTTTGATAGATTACAAAGAATGAAAACAAGCAGGAAAAATATTTCTAATTTATATAATTATTAATGGATCACTAAGTGGCTTTGATGTTACTACAAATTTCTTAGAGTTCAGATTAGGTCTTTTGAAATGTCAATACTATCTTATATGAATAGAACAGAGATTACTGACTAGATAATTTAACTTAATCATAAACTTAATTATAAACTCAATATATATCCTCTGAACTCCCATTCTTATTACCTTGAGCAAAATCTCTCTCCAATGACAGGAAGCTAAGAAAGATTAAGCCCACACATTTAGACACACACACACACACACACACACACACACATACATGCAGACACATAAACATGAAGAATTTCGATGAGTCTGAACTAATGTCTTCAAGGAAAAAAAGCAATTTCATTAGGAATTTCTAGTACATATTCAATACTTCTAATCCTGTGACTTTTTAGGAACTCATTTTAGTAGTAGTGCCTATGGCTAACTATTAAATTAGCCAGTAATAAATTTGACTATGATTATGCTGATGTAGATATCTCAGAACTCTTTCAGTGAATGAGAGCCCTGTGTCAATCAGTTCAAACAAAATACTCTTAATCTTGATAGAGGTCAGTTTTGTTGTTTTTGTATGAAATGCCTGCATTAAAATGGCTTCTGTGGAAATGTACTAATCAAAAGAAAATAAAAGAAGAAACTTGAATTTGAATTGAATGCAATTTCAGTTTTAAAATTATTTTTTTTTGGTTTTGGTAACACGGATTCTAACTTATTAAGTAAATTATCTATTGGAAAATTGACCTGAAAAATAAGATACTGAAACTTTTTTAAACCTTTTGATTTCTGATGAAAAAGTATTTGTTCCTTTCCAATATAAAGAGTGATAGTGTACAGAATAATTAGAAATAGAAAAGTAATTGTAGTCTGGAATGAGACTGAAAAAAGAAAAAGACGCTTTTAAATATTTCGGTTTGTTTATGAATGAAATAACAATTCAACAAAAATAGAAATAATCAAGTCAAATTTATTTATGTCCATCTAGATTATAAGTAAAATTTCTTCCCCAAAAAGAAATAATAAACATTAGATATAGGGTTTAAATTTAAGTCCTATGACTCAATACTTTTCTATTTTTTTATTGAATATTCAAATTTGTTATATATATATGCACGTTGTAATGAATTTTTTAAAAAGTGTCAACATAAAAAAAATAAAAAATAACCCTTCAAAATCTGAAGAAGACTCTAAAAAAATACCTCTCATGTTCATCTTTACCTCATTACTAATTCCACATGCCAAAATGACTAAAATGTAAACATGTTTATCAAAAACATATGCATACAATGTTAACCTTATTGTTTACCACTGAAGGGAGCAGGGAAGGAAATTATGTAATTGAAAAGTACACACATGCATATGGATGAAGTTTAATAAAAAACAAAATAGATGAACTTTGGGGAAAAAGTTGTTAAAACAAGTCAAAGAAAAAAAAATATGTAGCATTTTTTTCCCCTCTGGCAGAGTCAAGCAGGCTCCATACCTTCCCTCAAAGTTCTAGGCTTCCTTGAGTGTCTCTTCCACAATTTGTTGAACTGACACTGACTTCCTACCCCCCTCACTATTTTATGTAAATGACTGAAGTCTCAATTGCATTTAGCCTCTTGAGAATAATTAGCTTATAATAAGCCATTAACTCTGCAGCTATAGGAACAAGAAATAAAATAACATTCCCCTTCAGTACCTCAAGAATACATTTTTCCCTATTCCAATTCAGCTTCTGTAGAGAATAGAGTCACTTTTGTCATAATTCCTACAAAATATTTGTTCTATAAAGTCATGCTCTGATGCAGCACCAGTGACAAATAAGCTTTAATTTCAATTATCCTGGGTTGATTTCTGACAGTTACTTCCTTAGTTTGTTCCTTTTCCCTCTTGACACTCATCCTCTTAGTACCTAAATGTATGTATTGAGAAACCTAGATTATCAACCCCTAGTTCAGCATCTCCAAACCCTTCATCTAGAATTTTTTTTAAAAACTCAAAAATGAAGAACCAAGTTCATTTTCTAGGTTTCACATTAGGGAGAAGACTCCATGGTAAAATCTTAATATTTCCCATATTTATATTACTATCTCCAGGGCAGCTAGATGACATATTGTGTAGACTGTGGGTCCTGAAGCCAAGAGATGCATTTATTTGTGCAAAAATACAAAAAGTACTAAGTTGCAGAGGTAGCATTAAAATAAAAGTTTTTAGACTTCAAATATAATTTAAAGAGGACTATCAAACTTTTATTAAAAATCATGAACATTCCAGAGAAATATTTTGCATAATGATTTAATTTTTGCATTTATTATCAGCCATACTTCACTTAGTAATGTGGTGCAGTGAAATTCATTTGAAATTGGAATCAGAAGAACCAAGTTCAAATCTCAGTTCTGAAAATTCCAGCCTGTATCACCTTGGGCAACTTGCTAAAGCTCTGGGACCCTCATCTATCAAATGAACCTTATGGTTTAGATAATATGTGAAGTCATTCACAGGTTTAAATGCATGAGTTGTCTCCCTAAAAATTTTATAAATAAGAAAATGGAAACCCTAGGATTGACTTTCCCTCATAAGTTAGAGGATTTAAGTGGAAGTCCTCTTACTCAATACTTTTCTTTTTCAATTTTCTTGTTACTGAGTATTCAAATTCTGTGATATATACACATGCACTGCTATGATTATAGTGTGGGAATTGAAAACAGAAAGAACTGAATTCTAATGTATTCTTGGACACACTTACAAGCTACAATGAGCCAAGGAAAGACAGTTAACTTCTCTCAACTTCTATTTTGGGGATATCTGTCAACATGCTTTAAAATCCAAAAGGTGTTATATTAGTGATCCTAGTTGTTATTAAAAATAAATTCACATCAAAGTTTGGATCTATTATTCTCCCTAAGACAGAACAAACTATATTATGAAGTGTAGTTAACTGTGAGAAATTTTCAAGGAAAAAGAAAACTTAAGTTCTTCCTTTTAAAAATTTACTTTTATGTCTTTCATGGGGTCACTTGTCTGGTCTATAACATACAAGATGTAATTATGTGATCAGAAATTGAGCTTTCAGCTTTTATCATCAGCTATTTTCCTAGTCCAGCTGCCACTAAACTACCTAGACCTATTCTATATCTTCCCTAAAACAGAATTCCCCCTAAATACTGAGGATATTCAAAGAAAAACTAGAGTCAACATTGACTGTGTCTTCCTAAGCTTGTCAACATGAAGAACTAGATACATAGTTTACATTGTTATTTAGAGACACGTATTCACTCGCTATAAAATATTTATGAAGCAACTGTTGACTAAATAGTAATCTTTGAGTCAAGTAGAGAGAGCCAGATATTTCTGACATAACCTTTGCCTTCAAGGAATCTAATAGTCTAGTAGGAAAGGGAAGACAATGCAAACACTTATAAAGCAACATGATATAAATTCCTTGGATGTAATCTATACAATGAATAATTCATATTTATAGTTCATATTTATATGACACTTTATTTAAAATTATTTATTATTAATCATCTATGTGGAAGGTTATGCCATTTTCAATATCTCAATTTTGCAAAGATAAAATTGAGGCTTAGAAAGGTGAGGTCACCTAACTTATCTGTTTATTTATTAGGCATTAGAAATTCAGAGTAAAGAATGGTTACTTCCATTCTGGGTGGAAAGTGCATATAAACTTGTCCTCAAAGATATTAAAGTGACATGTGGTAGTGAAAGTATAAATTGCAATATAAATGAATTCATACATTATATACATTTTTCAATTCTTTTTAAAAATTTATTTATTTTCACATTACTACAATAATCATCTTATAAAAGTAAACATACTCCCCCTCCCCCACCAAAGTTAGAGAAACTTCAAGAAAAATAAAATGAGTGCACTCAGTCTATGTTCAGATACCATCAGTTCTGTCCCCGAAATGGGCTGCATTTTTTATCATGAGTCCATCGGAAAAGTTCTTTCAATATTTTTCCCATAGTTGCTATTACTAGTTATATTTACCTCCATACTTGCCCTTGCACTCCCATTTATTCTATGCTCTTTCTTTTCAAATTGTTCCTCCTCAAAAGTGTATTGTATCTGACTACCCTCTCCCAAAATTTTCCCTCTCCTTGTTCACCTTCAACCCCCTTCTGTCTGCCTGTCACCTTTTTCTCATTCCTGTCCTCTCCTTTTTTCTTCTAGGGTAAGATAAATTTCTATACCAAATTGAGTCTATATGTTATTTCCTCTTTGAGTAACTTCCAATGACATTGAAGGTCACTCACTCCTGTCACCTTCTCCCCTTCCACTCTAATGCAAAAGCATTTTCTTGATTCTTTTACATAAAATATCTTATTTTTAGGTTTTTGCATGGCAAACGGGGTTAAGTGGCTTGCCCAAGGCCACACAGCTAGGTAATTATTAAGTGTCTGAGACCAGATTTGAACCCAGGTACTCCTGACTCCAAGGCCGGTGCTTTATGCACTATGCCACCTAGCTGCCACTACATAAAATATCTTAACCCATTCTATCTCTCCTTTCTCTTTCTCCCAGTACATTATTTATTCTCCATCGACTCCATCTTTAAAATATGTTGTACCTGAATATTCCATTCCCTTCTTGTCTATATATGCTTCTTTTTACTGCTCTAATAAATGGGAAGATTCAAATTAGTTATCAGTATCTTCTTCCTATGCAAGAATACACCCAGTTCAAAATCACTAAATCCCTCATATTTTGCACTTCTTATCTGCTCTATCTTTGCTTCACCTGAGTCCTGTACTAGATGACCAAACTTTTTGATGAGCTCTGGTAATTTCAACAAGAATCTCTGAAAATTCCTTATTTCATTGAATGTACATCTTTTTTCCTGAAAGAGATTGTTCAGTTTTTCTGGGTAATTGATCCTCAGTTGCAATCCAAGCTCTTTTCCCTTCCAGAATAGCATATTCCAATCCCTATGAGCCTTTAATGTAGACATGGCTAAATCTTATGTAAATGCAACTGTTGTTCCCCAATATCTTTTTTTTCTGGTAGCTTGCAATATTTTCTCTGTGACTAGGGAGTTCTGGAATTTGACTATAATATTCCTGGGAGTTTTTATTTTCGAATCTCTTTCAGGAATGATATATGGATTCCCTAAATTTCTATTTTACCCCCTTTTCTATTATATAAGAGCAATTTTCCTGGAAAATTTCTTGAAAAATGAAGTCTAAGCTCTTTTCCTCATCATAAATTTCAGGTAGCCCAATAATTTTTAAATTATCTCTTCTGGATCTATTTTCTAAGCCAGTTGTTTTTCCAATGAAATATTTAACATTTTCTCCTACTTTTTCATTCATTTTGTTTCAGTTTTTTGGTTTCTTGATTTCTAACAAAGTCATCAACTTCCAATATCCTCATTCTATACTTGAAGGAATTATTTTCTTCCTAGAGCTTTTTTCCTCTCCCTTTCCATCTGGCCAATTGTGATGTTTACTGCATTCTTCTTCGCATTGATCTTTTGAACTGCTATTTCTATATACATACGCATACATACATCCTTCAGGTTTAATATATGGGTGATTTCTTTCACTTTTCTGTAAGAGTTGTCATTTACATTTTTTACCTATTCTTGAACACAAGAATACTGATTTCAATAATATTCCATCATGTTACTCTAATGGGATTGTCTAAAATTTTCATTATTCTGAAATTGTGATATAGTAATATTTATGTATTAAAATTATGGATTTTGTTGTCAGGTATGAACTTGAATGAATTGAAAATGCATTTTGCAAGATGTAATACACTGCCTGGTGGTATTTTGAATTCTTCTTCAGAAGACATGGTACCTCTTCAAGATACCACGAACTGATATATTCAAATCAATGCTTTACTTCTATAATGGGATGTCATAATCTGGAAGGTATATTTATCATCTACTTGTGCATATGTTTATTTTTATTTTATCTTTATGGAGTGCCAGGTCTTACTGAGTGACTGTGGACCTCTTTAAAGAAGTTTTATAATATCTAGATCTTAAGGAGATGGCACAATGTTATCTTCACAAAGGAGGCAAGGAGAGAAGTAAAGGCTTCCTCTGCCAACTATTTTCTGAAATCCTTAGGAAGGTAGAAGTTGGTTCTGCCCGCCTTGGCATGAAAAAAGCATCTCCCCCACTTAAAGATCACCATTTTATTTAAAAAATCAAAATCTCTTTTCATTATCATTTCTAATGTCCTAATTGATAGTAAATATACATCTATGCACATAACTATTTTCAATTTACCCATCCCCCAAACAATCTTTACAACTAATGTTTCTGACAAAGGACTTATTTCTAACATATACAGAGAACTGATTCAAATTTAAAAAAAATTCTCCAACTGACAAATGTTCAAAGGACGAGCAGATCAAAGCAATACAAAGTCATGTGAAAAATTTCTCTAAATAATTTCTTTTTAGAGAAATGCAAATTAGAGCTTCTATGAGGTACCACCTCACATCTCTCAGACTGACCAATATGACCAGAAAGGATAACCGTCATTGTTGGAAGGGTTGTTGGAAATCTGGGACACTATTTTATTGCTGGTGGATCTGTGAACTCATCCAAACTTTCTGGAGAGAAATTTGGAACTACTCCCAAAGGGCAATGAAAATGTGCATACCCTTTGATCTAGTACTACTACTACTACTACTACTACTACCACTACTGCTACTACTGGGTCTGTAATCTGAAGAGATGATGAAAAAGGGTAAAAAGATCACTTGTAAAAAAATATACATAGAGGACCTGTTTGGGGTGGCAAAGAATCGGAAATCAAGGAAATATCCTTCAATTCGGGAATGGCTTAGCAAACTGGTATATGTATGCCATGGAACACTATTGTTCTGTTAGAAACCAGGAGGGATGGGAATTCAGGGAAGCCTAGAGTGATTTGTACAAACTGATGCTGAGTGAGATGAGTAGAACCCGAAAAACACTGTATACCCTAACAGCAACATGGGGACAATGATCAACCTTGATGCACTCACTCATTTTATCAGTGCAACAATCAGACCAATTTTGGGCTGTCTGTAATGGAGAATACTATCTGTATCCACATAAAGAACCAATGAGTTTGAACAAAGTCCAAGGTCTATTTCCTTTAATTTAGGAAAAAAACCCTGATATTTTATTGTCTCATCTGTTTATCTCTTATGCTTTATGTTTCTCCCTTAAGGATATGATTTTTCTCTCATCACATTTAATTTGGATCAATATACAACACGGACACAATGTAAAGACTGACAAATTGCTTTCTGGGGGGGGAGTAGGTAAGCAAGATTGGGGGAAAATTGTAAAACCTGAAATAAATAAAATCTTTAATAATAAAAGGAAAAAAAAAAACCCATCCCCTTAACAAAAATTTATATTTTTAACATTCTCTACAAGATAAAGGTAACTGCAAAATAAAGCAGCATTGAATGGAAGAATCTAACCTTGATTTCAAGGGCAATGGTATTTATTTATGCTTGTTTTTATTTTTATTTAAAGCAATCGGGTTAAGTGACTTGCCCAAGGTCACACAGTTAGGTAATTATTTCGTGTTTATGCTAGATTTGAATTCAGGTCCTTCTGAGCCCAGGGCCAATGGGTATTTGTAAGAGTAAAGGATAGTAAAGCTGAATCTTTAATCAAAACTCAATTGTAAGCAGTAGTACTTTCCAACTGCTGCTATCTGAAAGCTACTCCATCCTCCCCTTCAAAGATGTTCATTTTTCCACATTTACCTAATTACCATTTACAAAGTACATAATGTTTCCTACAGGCCTAGCTCACATGAATGAAGTGTTTATAACTTCACAATAAAAATCAGCACTTATAATTACAGTATTCAACCACTATACATAACCATTCATGCATAACCAGAGAATAATTATGGACAATTCTAGAGATTGTAGCTTTTGAAAAGGTTTATTAATGTTTATAAAAAGTTCAGAGAAGTAGGGAAGTCAGAGAATGTCATGAATGATGCTATCTGCATAATTTTTCAAGTTTCATATTGTTTATGAAAAACTTCACAAGCTTGTGAATCTATGAATCATTTTCAGAAATTTTCCATTTAAGACTTGATTGTGAATCAAAATAAGAAGTAGAATTGATGACCATTGAAAAAGCTTTTAAGGAACTTTACATTTTAAGTCAAATAAAATAAGATTAATTTTATATGAGATGAGTAGTGCTGTCATTAACAAAAGTGTTTTGCTAGTCATGAATATTTATGAACAATCCTGATGTTATTTGATGAACAATCACTGAGAATATTCATTACTTAAAAGTTTGGGGGAAAGGATGGGCAGCTTAACTAGTGAAAAATTGGAACTCAAACATAGAAATCTTGTCAGAAAAAGACTCAAGGATGGTTGATCTGACAAATGTATCTGAAAATTGTTTAATACAAAAAAGAAGATACCTCATTATGAATATTTATGTTTTTTTCAAGCATTGAGGGATTAAGTAGCAAAAAAAAATTTATAAAGGGTTTAGTATATGGAAACACTCTGCTAAGTAAAGTGGGAAATTAGAAAGCAAAAAGAGTCCTTGCTTCAAGGGCATACACTCTAATAGAAGAAGAGGGCAACACAGAATTGGTGTTCAGGAAGAGGAATTTTCCTTTGGAGTGTCCCAGAGTTGTTGATTGGAGCCATAAGATAATAAATTTACATACCTATTCTAAGACCTCTGGCAATATTTTCAAGTATGTTTTCAAAATTGGAAAGGAGAAAAGGGCAAGGGCTCATGTCTCAGAAAGGTGGATGGTGTGAATATACCCAGAGATTAAAGTAAAGTTGAATGCATACCTTGTGTTGTCACAAGCCACTTGAGGATGATGTTATTATGTGAATTCAATACATAAATCTAAAGTCTTCTGTGGAATGAAAAAGGAGCATAATGACTCTTTCAGTGAGAGACTCAGAATTTAATTGTAGAGATGACTTGAAAAAATAAAGAAATATTTTAAAGTATACTATATACAAATGAAGGTTAATGTAAAAGTGAGTTCTATAAGTATAAACACAATCACTTTGGAAAGTTAATTTAGGAGTATATGAGGAAAGGATGTGAAGAAAATGTAAAATTTACAGTTATGGGAAAATAAACATTGACATTTCAGGCAGGTGTGTAGGTCCATAGAATAAAAGGTATAGTGCCGAGAATTCATTAAGTTTTAACACAGAGCAGAGACCCACTAGAAATGACGTAGGCATAACTCATCAACTCCTTCAAGTTAAATGAAACAGGAGTTACACTTATATGAGACTCTAGTACATTCAAAATCTTCTCCTCTAAAACACATAAATAAAGAATACACTTTTCCGGGCATCTAGGTGGCGCAGTGGATAGAGCACTGGCCCTGGAGTTAGGAGTACCTGAGTTCAAATCTGGCCTCAGACACTTAATTACCTAGCTTTGTGGCCTCAGGCAAGCCACTTAATCCCATTGCCTTGAAAAATCCTAAAGAAAAAAAAGTAAAAAGAATACACTTTTCACTATTTTCCAGTTGTGTATTTGGGAATCTCATGGTAAAAATTACTTGCAAAAATGCCCAAGTTTTAAGCATAATAATTCTATATTTTATGGCTAATTTTAGACAAGGCATATTATGAATACATATTTAAATGACTATAGTTTTTCTCCCTTCCTTTCATTCTTTTCAGCCTCCCTTTTCTTTTCCTTTTACTCCTTACAATTCCTTTCCCTTCCCTTCCTCTGCTCCCCTCTTATCTTTAGTGCTATATATTCCTTTGTCTTCCATTCTATTCCTTTCCTTTATTAGTATATTGGTAGATTTTTCCAATCACATGCAAACATGGTTTTCTACATTGATTTTTTTGTAAGATTTTTAGTTACATGCTTTTCTCCCCCATTACTTCTTTTCCACTTTCTCTTTGTATTGAGTAATCTGAAAGAGGTCACAGTATGAAAGAAGAATCAGAATAAAAAAGGAAAAATGAGAAGGGAAAAACTATAAAGCATTGAATAGTTTATAATAATGGAAAATATCATGGTTTGATTTCTATTCATACTCCATAGTTTATTGTCTGGATTTGGATGTTATGTTCCAACATAAGACTTTTGGATTTGTCTTTTATTATTGCATTGCTGAGGAGATTTGAGTGTTTCACAGATGATCATTACAAAATATTTCAATTTACGTGTACAATGCTATCTCACATATCTACGTATTTCACTAAGCATTAGTTCACGTGTGTTTTTCCAGGCTTTTCTGAAGCCAGTCTGTTCATTATTTCTTTTTTTCAAAATTTATTTATTAATATTGGAATTACATATGAAGATAATTTTCAGTATTCATTTTATGCAAGCTTCTGAGTTCCATAAATTTAATCTTCTTCCCTTGTCACTTCCCTCCACATGTGAGTAAATCATTTGATATAGGTTGTACAAGTAAAATTCAGTTGACCAAATTTCTACATTAGTTATCCTGTGAAAGAAAAACTAGAGCTAAGGGTTAAAACATGAGTAGAACATAAAAATATATAAATGATCATTTTTAAAATGTAAAAATTGTGTACTTTGCTCTGCATTTGAAATCCATAATTTTTTATTTATTTATTTTTTCCTATAGATGTGTATGGCAACTTCCTTAACCAGTTTCTCAGGACTATTTTTGACCACTGAACTACTAGGAAGAGCTGCATCCTTCATAGCTGACCATCAGTTTCTATTAAGGTGTATAATGTTCTGGTTATGCTCATTTCATTCAAACAAATATTTCTATGTTTTTAGAAGTCAGACCAATAATAATTTCTTACAGAAAAATAGTATTTCTATTTCTGACAATGGTTGTCTGAATTTCTTTCTTCTATATTTTAAAGCAAATTAATCAAAAGCTTATCTTTTTATTGCTTTTTCATAAAATCAATTCATAATTTTGCTTATTAGTTCAATAATTTTACTTTCAATTTTATTAATCTTCCCATTGGTTTTCAAATTTTCTATTTTAAACTGGCTATTTTTAATGTGATCTTTTCTAGGTTTTTTAGCATGTTCAATTCAATGATCTTTTTTTCTCTATTTTATTCTTATAAGTTTCAAAATAAATAAAATTTCCCCTAATAACTGTTTTGGTTATATCCCCGAAGTTTTCCTATTTTTGTCATTTACTTGGATATTGATTATTTCTAAAATTATTTCTAAAAAACTTGATTATTTCTAAAATTATTTGTTTGATCTGCACATTCATTTAAAATTAGATAATTTAGTTTCCAACTAACTTATAGTCTTTTTTTCCCATGACTCTTAGTATAAATGATTTTTATAGCATCTTTATAGTAACACTTAATACTTTTGCCTTTCTGCATTTGATTATTTGATTATGGGTTTTATATGACCTGATGCATAATCAATTTTTGTATAGATGCCATATATCACAGAAGAGAAGGAATATTTCTTTCTGTCCTTATTCAAATTTTTTCAGAGGTCTATCTTATCTAAACTTCCTAAAATTATGTTAACTTCCTTAACTTCTTTCTTGTGCATGTTGTGGTTAGATTTATCTTGTCCTGAAGAAGATAGGTTGAGTTCCCCTGCTAGTATAATTTTTCTTGTCTTCCTGTAAATTCATTCACTCTTCTAAGAGTTTGGATGCTATATCATTTGTTGCATATATGTTTAGTTTGGATATTATTTCGTTCCCTTTGGCAACTTTTAGGAAGATATGGTTTCCTTCATTATCCCATTTAATGAGATTTACTTTTGCTTTTCCTTTGCATGAGATAAAAATTGCTATGCCTGCTTTTTACCCTTCAGCTAAAGCATCCATACCAATCTGCATCATCCTTTTATATTCACTCTTTGTGTATCTCTCTGCTTCAAATGTTCCCCTTTCTATCAGTCACTCCCCTTCTTCCTGTCTCCTTCCTTTACTAATTTCCTGACAACTAAGATACATTTCTAAATTCAACTAAATATTTATATTATTCCTTCTTCATGTGATCTAATTTACCCTATTTTGTATCTTCCTTCCTCCTTGCCCAGTACAATGCATTTCAGTGTCATTTTTAATATTATTCCATAAAAATCAATTTATGCTCAATTTTCTAAATTTTCCCTCTTATTGAGATAAGTTCTCAATTATTGTAAATATTATCCCCCCATGTAAGAATGCAAACAGTTCAATCTTATTGAATAACATTCTTTTCCCTCTTTTCCCCATTTATCTTTTTATGTATCTCTTTGTGTCCCACGTTTGAATATCAAATTTTCTGTTCAATTATTCTATTTGTATCACAAAAATTTGAAAATTTGTTATTTTGTTATATGTCCATCTTTTGTCCTCAAGTAATATGCTCATATTTGCTAGTTAGTTGATACTTGGTTGTAATTCAGTTCCTCTAGACTATTTTATATTCTAGGCTCTTCACTACTGAAATTTTGATTCTATGTCTTGCATTAAACTGACTGTGATTTCTTATTTTTCCCCAGGCAATGGGGTTAAGTGACTTGCCCAAGGCCACACAGCTAAGTAATTATTAAGTGTCTGAGGTCAGATTTGAACCACTGTGCTACCTAGCTGTCCCTGACTATGATTTCTTGAGATTTGAGTTGTTGTTTTCTGGCTGTCTTCAGGATTTTCTCCATGACCTGATGATTCTGGTATTTAATTATATTACTTGACAATTTCATATAGGGATCCCTTTCTGGAGTGATCAGTAGATTTTTTCAATGAAAAATTTAACTTCTGATTTCAGGGTATCAGTCAGTTTTCCTTGATGATTTCTTGAAAAATATTGTCCAGTCACTTTTTTATGATTGTGGCTTTCAGGTGATCAATAATTCTTAGATAATCTATACAGGATCTGTTTTAAAGATCAGTTGTTTTTTTCAATGAGGTATTTTATATTTTATTATTTTTATATTCAATTTTTGATGTCTGATAAAGTCCTTGGCTTCCACCTAACTCTACTTTCCAAGGATATATTTACTTCAGTTAGCTTTTTCATCTTCTTTTCCATTTGGAAAATTATAATTTAAAGATTTGTTTTCTTTTTCCATTGTCTCAAGTCTGTTTCTTTTTCATAGTTTTTGCAAGATGTTGAGTTCCTTATACATTTCTATTCCTTGTTTTTCTGCTTGAATTTTCAAATTGTTTTTTAGGTCTCCCAAGAGACTTTTTTTGTGTTCAAGAACAATTCATATTCCCCCTGTGGCTTCACCTGTAGTGTTTTCTTCTGTCATCCTCTTCTGAGAAGTGTTGTGTTCGTACTAATTTACTAATAACTTTTTTGTTATTACAACTTTTCTCTGACTTTTGTTACTCATTTTGAGATTTGTTCCTGGGTCAGGGGTGTTATCCCATGATTCTTGTATTGGGGGAGGAGCCTGCTCACAGATTTTCCATGTTGAAAACACTAGCATTTTGCTCACTGGGAAGGGACCATCTAGTCCAGTCATTGCTAGATGTGTTGGAGTCCTCCCATCTGGTTTGCTGTGTCATTGTCCTACTGATCCAAAACCCAGAAGCCTCAGCCATAAATCTTTGCTGTGTCTGTGAGACTCTGGCTGGCTTCCTTCATAGCATATTCATGCCAGTCTTCACTCCCTACACTAGGTCACACTTTCCCTTTATCCTACCAAGACAGACCTTTTCTAAAATACAACACAGATATCTTGAGATGGGAAATGCTCCATTTTGTTCTTTTCTGGGTTCTGCAACTCAATAATCTGCTTAGAGGCTTGATAAATATTTTTTTCTGAAAAATCCTAGGAGAGTTTGGTGAAATTGCTGGCCTCTCTCTAACATCTTGGCTCTACATTTTCCCTTTCATTTTTTCCTCCTTCCTGACTTCCCTTTCAAATGCCTCAAAAAATGTGGTGATTAAGCAACAGAGCAAAACTAAATCAAGAAATCAAGGTCATTATTTTCACCCTAGCTACATTTCTAACTTTTCAAATATGCATAATGCTTCCATGAGCTCAATCCTTATGCCTTTCTTAAGCTTGCACTCAATGAACAAATTAATTAATTATGAATAAATAACCACTCTTCTCCTTTAAATGTAGCACCCAAACCCTTTTATAACAACATTTGCTCACATCTAAGAATTTTAGTTTTGGTTGAAATGACCATTAACAGTATTTCTACCTTCTTTTCTCATGCCCCCCTCTCTTTTTAATGGAAGATTAAAGAGAATTCCTTGAGTATCCTTGCTTCCTCTCATCATCTTTTAACCTGATCAATTTTTCTGACTATGCTTTCAAATTACAAACTGACAAATTATCTAGCAACAGGAATTTAGGGGAAAATTCTTTTGAAAGCTCCATTCTGCTCTTTTTATGAAAAAAGTTGAAAATAACTTCTGAATCCTTCACTTTTTTTCTTCACTTACTTTGTTTTTTTCCTGATATCTATCATAATCCTGTTAACATTTAGAGGGCAATTCAACACTAAATTTCATTATGAAAGATAAGTGACTAAATAATTAGATTGATGGGTCTGGAATCAGGAAGACTTCAGTTCAATTGTAGCCAATGAAACTGAGTAACTGGTCAGTTACTTAAATTTTGGTGAGTTTCTTCAACTATGAAATGTTAATAATAATACTTACTTCCCAGGGTTGTGTGCAAAACAAATGAATACAAAAATTTTATAATATTTCTAAAAAACTCATTGAATGATAAAACATTTATAAATCACCTAGCACACTACCAGACATAAAACAGTCAATTTATTTCCTTCTATCCTAGCCTGACTTCTT
This sequence comes from Macrotis lagotis, assembly GCF_037893015.1. NCBI lineage: Eukaryota > Metazoa > Chordata > Mammalia > Peramelemorphia > Peramelidae > Macrotis > Macrotis lagotis. Next base: position 136,411,780 of record NC_133663.1, on the reverse strand, counting down.
TTTCTTTTTTAATTTTCTTTAATAACATTCTTTAATATTTAATTTTCCCCAGTTATGTTCAAAATTAAGTTTCAACATTCACTTTTAAATCCCTGAGTTCTGAATCTCTCTCATTGAGAAAACAAGTTATTTAATATACATTAAAAATGTATAGTCATGCACTACATAACCACAACAGTCATATTGTTAAAGCAAACATGAACCCCACAAAAATACCTCAAGAAAAATAAAGTTAAAAAGTATACTTCAGTCTGTATTCAGACAAAAGCAGCTCTGTCTTTGAGATGGATCATCTTCTTTATCATAAATGCTTCAGAGTTCTCTTGGGTTATAGCATAGCAGAGAAAAGGTTAGTCATTCAGAGCTGATCATTCTACAACATTGCTATTTTTTTGTATATAGTACATATATATTTCCATCTGCCCAGTCAAGTTTATGTTTTTGTTTTTGTTTTTATTTTTTTAACTAAGAGCATTCTGTTAATTATTTCTAATAACAATAGCATTTCATCTTAATCACATAACACAATATATTTAGTCATTCCCCTATTGTTGGGCATCTCCTCAATTTCAGTTCACTGCCACAAGAAACTAAAAAAGCTCCTACAAACAACCTTATACCCATGAGTCAAAGGATAGACATGGTTTTATAGCCACTTGGGTATAAATCTGAATTGCTCTAGAGAATAGTTGAATTCCTTCACAATTTCTCCAAGTGTATATTAATGTCTTATCCTTCTTACATCTCCTACCAACACCTGTCATCCTCTCTTTCTATACTAATAGACAACTCAACAGGCATAATGTAGTAGCCCAGAATTGTTCCAGATCACCTCCTTAATGAATAGGACATTTTTTAAAGATGATTTAAATAGAATTTATATGCTTCTCTGAATGCTGTTCATATCCTTGATCATCCATCAAATGGGGAATGGTTCACATTCTTTTAAAATTGACTCAGTTCGCTATGTTTGAGAAATGAGATTTTTATAAGAGAAATTTGCTTCAGTATACTTCCCATAGTTGATATTCCTATCTGTATTTTACTCTATACCATTCCCCTCATCCACATTTATTCTATTATCTCTCTCCTTTCATCCACCCTCTCCCCAAAACTCTTTTGATTCTGACTAACCCTTCTCACAGTATTCTCTCCCTTCTATCACGCAATCACACTACCCCCCCCCCGACCATTTTTCCATCCCTTTCCTCTCCTGCTTCCCCTCTAGGATAAGACTGATTTCTATACCCAAATGAGTGTGTATGTTATTTCCTCTCTGAGACACTCCAATGAGAGTAAAGCACTTTCTCGCTCTTCCAGTCCACTGTAAAACTTTTTTATTGCCTCTTTTATTGGAAAGGGCAAACAATTCTACATCTGTCTCTCTCTCTCTCTCTCTCTCTCTCTCTCTCTCTCTCTCTCTCTCTCTCTCTCTCTCTCTCTCTTCTCTCTCTCTGTCTGTCTCTCAGTATCTGCAAGGCAGTAGAGTTACGTGTGACTGGATTTGAACTAAGGTACTCCTGACTCCAGGATTGGTGCTCCTTCCACTGTGCCACCTAGCTTCCCAGTCTACATCCTTTCTTCCATTTTTCTCTCAGGGCATTCCTTACTCATTCAATAATTCTATTTTGAAAATATATTATCTCTTCAAATTCAACTCCCACTTGTTCTATTATATATATATATATATATATATATATACATATATATATATGTATATATATATATATATATATATATATATACTTCTATATATACTCTAACTGCTCTAATAAATAAGAAAGTTCATAGAAGCTATCCATATAATCATTCCATGAAGGAATAGAGGCACTTCAACCTAATTAAATCCTTTATTATTATTTGCCTTTCCTATTTTTCTTTTTATTTTCCCCTTGAGTCTTGTTTTGGAAGATCAGATTTTCTATTCAACTTTGTCAGAAAATTTGTAGTCCCCTATTT
>NC_133663.1:136240868-136409721 GCF_037893015.1 Macrotis lagotis | reverse complement strand
TAGACCTTTGAGGCACAATTATCTCTTGCCCAAAATTAGGGTAACTGCTTGGTCTATACTTCTGTCACTCTAGAAGGCATATAAGTGAAAATAATGTTTTCAATAGAGACACATTTAGAGTGATATCTTCTACAAAAACATTTGTATATACATATATATGTATATATGAATGTTTATATGTCTTTGTTTATTTGCACACATACACACAAAATAAGGTCATAAAATTATAGATTTTATAACGAAAGAGACTTGAGCGATGAGAAAAAAATCAATCTCCTTTACAGAAGAGGCATCTGAGCTAGAGAAAGGATAAGTAATTTATCCAAATCTTTACAGTAGCAAATGATAAAGATTGGATTTCAGACCACTAAATTTTTCTTTAAATCTAATGTTCTTTTCACTGGGATAAGGCTCATCCACATCCTTATTAGCTATATTTCTTCTGCACATAGAATTGCTTTGGTATACAAATGACAAAAAATTAAACAACTGTACACATCTCCCTAAAGGAACAGCTAAATGGTACAATGAATAGAGTGCTGTGCCTGCAATGAGGAAAACTATTCTTGTTGAGTTCAAATGTAGCCTCTGATAATTACTAGCTGTGTTAACCTAGGCAAGCCACTAATGATATTTGTCTCAGCTCTTTTTTTGAAAAGTGAGCTATAGAAGAAAATGTTAAACCAGTATTTTTGCCAAGAAAACTGCAAAAGTCGTCTTGGAGAGTAGGACATGACTAAAAACTGATCAAACAACAAAATTTTGCTCAATTAATATCAGATTTTCATATTGAAAACATTTCTCCTGTTTATATATTATTTAAAAGACAATAATTGGTTGCATTCATGTCAACAGGGAAGATTATATGAGGAAGATGATCAAGGCCCCTTTCAATGATTCTATAATAATTGGTTCAGTGAACTTCAGTAACAATAAATAAAAATGAAAATGTCATATGTGATGTTGAAAGCTTGTTTTAGGAATTGAATATTTGATTGTAACTTCATCATCCTAAAGGGTAAAAGCACCAAGGGGAGTGATTATGGTTGTGTATATTTGTCTCTCCTGTCAAAACTTATATTTGTAAGATGTATAGGCTAATAGTGCTGGAAGGGATTTAGAGATCTTTGAATCTAACCCTTTACTTTGTGAAATAAAGAAAATGAGACCCAGATTAATGAAATGAGTGCCTGGAGTTGCAAAGGTAGAAAATGAGTGTCTTGATTCAAACACAGATCATTTAATCATAAATCAATCAATCATCAATCATTCTTTTTCAACAAAATCATTTTATTTTCTTGCTTTAGTGTGTAAAATATGACCTAATTTCAAGAGAAGAAAGGGTAGAATAAACAGTTTTTTTCAATAATAGAAATTATTGGGAGGAATTAAAATATCAGAAAAATTTGAAGAAAACTATGATTTAAGAAGCAGGCCTGAAGGGGTACAAGCAGAAACTCAGGTGAATTTTCAAAATATTTCCCCCCAAATAACTTTAGATTGTTTGCTAAAGTAAAATTCTGGAGTGGCAGAGACAACAATAAGTCAGTGAGATGTTTTTTTTTTTCATTCTATGAAAACTAAAAGGGTTGCAGGAAAGCTCAGAGTGAAGCCAGGACAGAGGATCCATTGAAAGCATTTTTGTTGAGATTCTGAAAATCTCAGTCTAAAGACTGCACACATGAATGGGTCAGACAGCTGGTCAAAAAAATGATGACAGAAGACCTTTACTATCACCAGATTAAAGAGGTCCTAATCAGCAACAATATTACCATTGAGCTATTCTAAGCTGCAGTTTCTGGAGTAAAAGAAAAGACAGCATTTGTGGATACAGGAGAACAGAAGTCCTGGTCACAGTTCCAGAGTATAGAGGCATACTAGTGTTTGCACTTATAGGAGGAAAAGGATAAGAGAGAAATGAGAACGCTTACCCCAAGATCACAGTACCTTGGATGAGATGAAAACATACAGATCCCTAGAAATAGGTCTGAAAAATAGCAGCACAGAAAAAGCCTTAGACTGATGTCTTCACACCATGAAGATAGTAGAACTCAACCTAATGTTCAAAGTGAAGACATAGGTTGAAAAAATGAACAAAAATAACAACAAAATACTTTTACAGTAAAAATTTTCTGTGGTGTCAGGGAAAGCCAAGGCAAAAGCTCAGAAGAAATAATGTAAAGGGAAAAAAAACTACAAGTAATGTCTCAAAGGAAAAATGCTATTTGGACATAACCCTAACTCAAATAGTTAATGACGGAGATAAGAATAAAAGGGGGAAAATGAGAAAAGAAATGAGAGTAATAAAAGAAAGCTATAAAATATATTAATAACATAGAAAATGAGGGACAAAAATATACTGAAGAAAATAACACTTTTAAAAAGTACCACACTTCTAGAGGCAGATCCAAAATGGCAACATGAAGCTAGGATGCGTCATGGAGGAACTTCAGAAAAGGCCTTTCCCATGTGGGTAAAAGGGGAATATAGTAAATTGTAAATGGGGCAGCTGTGAAGATATTAGAAGACAGGAGTGCACCTAGGATCCTGGATCAGTAGGCCAATAAGGGAAGCTTCCAATGAAGAAAAAAAAGGAAAAAACCCAAAAAGACCAAGATCAAGAGGACCAAGAACTAGAAGACCAAAGCCAAGAACATGAACAAGAAGAAACAAGAGCATGAAGGAGAAGAGGAAAAAGAAGAACAAGAGGAACAAGAAAAAATATAAGCACAAGTATAAGAACAAGAGCAAAAATAAGAAGAGCAAAGACAAGGAGATCAAAAAGAAGACCTTCAAAATTCTACAGTTGCTTTATTTTTTTATCTAATATCCATTTTACTCTTCCATTCAGAGGAACCTCTAGGGAAATTCCAATATATGTGCTTTGCATAGATTATACATAACTAGGTAAAGAACTCAATAAATATGAGCTGGGAATAAAGTCAGGCACTTGCCTCAGCAGACAGCTTTAAAATCATCAGTTTCTTTAGACATTATCTAGGTACTTCATGCTTCTTTTATCGTCCAGTTTAATTCTCAATACATGGATTAAAATGAAGTAGATTTCAAAATATCTCATTTGTAGTGAATCTATATGTTCTACACATATAACCGATGTGCACACACACCTGTGTGTATATTCATGTGTGTATGTGCAGATAGGGTATGGATATGTTTAGAAGATAATTGGCACATTGGATAGAATGCTGGGTCGATAATCATCAATACCTGAATTAAAATCCTATTTCAGTCATATAATAGATTTCAAATGCTTAGAAAATCATCTAACTTTTATCTCAGTTTTCTCACTAGTTATGAGGATAAAATGAAATTATTCTTGTGAAGAGCTTGGCATAGTGACAGTTAAATAGTAAGTACTACATGAGTGCTAGCTATTATACATTTTAAACTATAATTACAAATCATATATATATATATATATATATATATATATATATACAGAGAGAGTGAGAGAGAGAGAGAGAGAGAGATACATAGAGAGGATGACTGCAATTAAGTTCTACAATCTTGCATAAATTTCCTTTCTTTTTTCACCTGATTCTATTTGATCTTCCTCCTAAAAAATATTTCAACCCTTAAAATAATACTTAGAATCAATAAAAAATTCAAAAACAAAGAGACTCCGAAGAAGTGCACACTAGAAAGGAGAGACAAAAAAAAGAACCTTTCGAAAATGTGGTTATGTGGTTGAGCATGGATTGGATAAATTAATGTTTATTTGATTTATAAATTTAATTTTTCTGTCTGGGATGAAATCCATTTAGAAAAAAAATCAAGTTCTGTAGATTCACTCCAAAAGGTTTATGTCATTTTACTAGATGGAGAAAAATATTATAAATATCTTATGAAGAATGTTGGGATTACACTATTGCTACATGCCACTTTTCAAGGTATATGCAACTTTAAGATGTGTTGTGAATGATTACACAGAGACTTGGAAATGGATCTAAATAAAGAAGGATTACTTAAAGAATTTTGAGACATTTCTGATTACAATCCATTTCAGAGAGTCTGAAATAAGAGTACATGAAACTGAAGAATTAAGGAGGAAAACAATTTTAAACCAACAGTAATTTGCCAGAAGCAAAGTTATGTGATCTAACTTTTCTATGGGCACATTATCTTTCACTCACTTCAAATCATTTCTTCTTTATGAACTTTTCAAATGCATTAGCCTTTTATATAGCATGGCTCCTGAGAATGATAGTAAAAACTTTACTTATTATTAATTGCAGCAACCTTTTAAGGGTCTCACTCATTGACTATGTAATTACAATTAACATTACAAATCAATTGAAGAGAGAAGTTTTATAACTAATGAATTGAGATATATGTACTCTAGTTTTGTTAAATTCTACATGTGTCAGAATATGAAGGAAAGTCAATATAGAGTTCTGTTACAATGATTTCTTAATTTAAAAATCTAAACCAGGATGCATGATGAATATAGTATGATTTCATATTACATATGAGCAAACTACTAAAAATATGTTACAAATTTATTAAATGACACCAATATTTTCTTTTATCAACAGTCTTGCCAAGTTATCTTCAAATAACTTAGGAATGTGTTGTGATATGCTACAAATAATTTGATATTCTCAAATAAGTTATTATGTTATTATATTACATTAAGTATAGAATGAAAATCTGTCTCTACCTTTTTTATTCATATATACAATTACTAAATATAATAGGTAGAATTTATATAGTATCTGGAGATCTGAAACTCACTCATTTTATCCTTGCAATATGGGTGGTAGAGGCTATTATTATTTACTGTTTATAGTTGAGGAATCTGAGGCAGAAAGGAGTTAATTAACTTGCCAGGAATCACAACCATTATCTGGAGCCGAATCTGAATTCATTTTTTTAAATTGTATTCATGGTCTGAAGAAGACTCACAGTTTCTAAATGCGTTTGGATTAGAGACAGATATACATGATCTAAAGAAAGTGGAGAAGGATAGATCTGTTTCTGTTTCAAGAGCTGGACTTCCATTTTGTAGTTCACCCATTTCATATATATATATATGTATATATATATATATATATATATATATATATATATATACATATATATATATGTATATATCTGAAGAAATCCAATTAGCAGGGAACATGTAAGAATACCACTACAGTTGAGTTCTATGAAAAGTGTTTATACTCCAGAATTTTGTAATAGGTGTGAGAAAACACCTCATCCTTGCTTTTATTTGCATTTCTTTAATGAATAGTCATTTGAAGCATTTATTTTCAAATAATTATGTAGAGTTTTTTTTCAAAATTTTCTAAATCGTATCCCAGATGTAGATACAACATCTAGTTAATGTTAAAAATTTCTCAACAAGTCTGACATTCTTTTGACTCTAGGGTCAAATATGTTGACTAAGACTGAATTAGATTCCTAAATTCATTTAAACCTTTAGTTTTGATTACACCAAACTATTACTTCCATTGATTTTTCTTTTTACCCCACAAACCCTCACTATGACTCTTGCAAATCTTCTTCATTAGCAAGATTTAATGAGTAGACAAAGGGTAACTAAATTCATAAATAATACAAAGCATAAGAAGAACCCAAAATTAGAAAATTGTTTTTAATTGTCTAACTGGAAGATACTGTTAAATGAATTTGGGTTTTCAGTCTCTGTTTTGTGATGAAGAGAACAGCCAGCTTAGTTTCAGTCAGAAAATCTGAGTTAAAATCTTAAATCCTGTTTCTGAATTTCTGCTTGCTCATCTATAAAATTGAGAAAATCGTGATTTAACTACCTACCTTACACATAGGCTTTCAATGAAATAAATGTTTATCTTTATTGAAATAAAGTATTTGTTATTGAAATAAAAAAATCTACTAAGTGGAAATTATGTTCAATGCATATTTATTATATATATATATATATATATATATATATATATATATATATATATATATATTATATATATATATATTCAATATATTCCTTTCCTTCGAAAAGGATTTGGAAGAATAGGAAGATGACCAAACAAGAATCAGCATACAATTTAAACTTGAAAAATAAATGATTTTGACTATCATAAATTAGAAAATTTTTGCACCAGTAAAATCAATGCTGCCAATATTAGAAGAAAAGCAGAAAACTGGGAAACAATCTTCCCAGACAGGAATTCTGATAAAGGTCTCATTTCTAAAATATATAGAGAATTGTATCAAATTTATAAGATCACGAGTCATTCCCCAATTGCTAAATGGTCAAAGGATATAAACAGTTTTCAAATGAAGAAATTAAAACTCTATATAATCCTATGAAAAAAATGCTTCAAATTACTGTTGATTAGAGAAATTCAAATAAAAGCAACGATGAGGTGTTTTCTCACACCTATTAGATTAGCCCAGATGAGAAAAAGGAAAGATGATCAATGTGGAGAGATTGTGGGAGGACTGGGACATTGATGTATTTCTGATGGAGTTGTGAATAGATCCACTTCTTTCTGCAGAGCAATATGGAACTATGCTCAAAGGGCAATAAAACAGTTCATATCCTTTGACCCAGCAATTCCAGTTCTAGGACTATATTCAGAAGAAATTTAAAAAATTGGAAAGTCCTACATATTTCAAAATATTCATATGACCTCTTTTTGCAGTGGCAAAGAATTTGAAATTGAGGGATGTCTATCAATGGGGGAACAGCTAAACAAGTCATGGTAGATGAATATTATTGAATATTATTATTAAAACCATAAATTGTTGGACTCTAAAGAAGCATGGAATGATTCAGGGGATCTGATGCTGAGGGAAAGAAGTAGAACCAAGAGAACAAAGTACACATCAAAAACATTATGAGATGAAAAACCTTGATGGAAACAACTCGTCTCGACAGAGAACCAGAAAAATTAAATTTGACTGGTTATGGACTATCTTATCCACAATCAGCGGAAGAATAACAAAATAAAACAAAACACACAGAGAAAAAACTTTATACTTTATAACACTTAATAAAATTATCTCTTTTTTAAGAAAGTTTTTATTTATTTTGCATTTCACAATTTCCCCCCATCTTGCTTCCCTCCTCCCACCCCCCCACAGAAGGCATACTGTTAGTCTTCACATTGGTTCCATGTTATACATTGATCTCAGTAGAATGTGATGACAAAGAAATCATATCCTTCAGGAAAAAATATAGTATGAGATAATAAAATTATAAAATAATATATTTTTTTTCTAATTTGACAATAATAGACTTTGGCCTTTGTTCAAATTCCATATTTTTTCCTCTGGATACATATGGTATTTGCCACTGCAGGTAACCCAAAATTGTCCCTGGTTGTTGCACAAAGGGATGAGAAAGTCCATCAAGTTTGATCATCATCCCCATGTTGCTATAAGGTTTTACAATGTTTTTCTGGTTCTCCTCATCTCACTCAGCATTAATTCATGCAAATCTTTACAGGCTTCCCTCAATTCCCATCCCTCCTGATTTCTAATAGAACAATAGTGTTCCATGACATACATGCATACAATGCAGTTTGTTAAGCCATTCCCCAAGTGAAGAACATTCATTTAATTTCCATTTGTTTTTCCACAACAAACTGGTCTGCTATAAATATTTTGTAAAGTTTATGTTTTTATCCTTTTTCATAATCTTTTCAGGGTATAGACCCAGTAGTGGTATTTCTGGGTCAAAGGGTAGGCACATTTTTATTGTCCTTTGGGCCTATTCACATATTGTGCTCCAAAAAGTTTGAATGGATTCACAGCTCCACCAGCAATGTATTAGTGTCCTTGATTTCCTACATCCCTTCCAATATTGATCACATTTTCCTTTCTGGTCATATTAGCCAGTCTGGGAGATGTGAGTTGGTATCTAAGGGATGCTTTAATTTGCATTTCTCTAATAAGGAATGATTTGGAGCAATTTTTCATATTACTATGGATTACTTTGATTTCCTCAACTGTAAATTGAGGTGTTGGTTTAATCCAAGTTTCTTCCATACTAACTTCCAATTTTCCCAACAATGTTCATCAAAGAGAGAGTTTTTATCCCTATAGCTAGACTCTTGGGGTTTATCAAACAGCAGATTACTATAATCATTTGCTGCTATTGCACCTTGTCTATTCCACTGATCTATGATTCTGTTTCTCAGCCAATACCAGACAGTTTTGATGCCTGTTGTTTTATAATATAATTTTAGATCTGCTAAGGCTAAGCCACCTTCTTTTGCACTTTGTTTCATTTAATCCCTGGAAAGTCTTGAGTTTTTATTTCTCCATATGAATTTACTTAGAACTTTTTCTAACTCATTGAAGCATTAAAGCAAATATTGAATTTTAATTGGTAGGGTGCTAAACAAGTAGTTTAGTTTTGGTAGAATTGTAGTTTTTATTATATTGTTTCGACCTATACATGAACAGTTGATGTTTGCCCAGGTATTTAAATCTGATTTTATTTTAATGAGAAGAGTTTTGTAATTGTTTTCAATTTTTTGTCTGCCTGGGCAGGGAGACTCCCAGGTATTTTATTTTCTCTGTGGTTATTTGAATGGGTTTTCTCTTTCTAACTCTCTCTGCTATATCTTGCTTATCATATATAGAAATGTTGAGGATTTCCAACTCTCTAGACATTCAGTCATTTAGCTTCCTGTAACACAGCATATATGTTTATTATATAATTAAATTTTATTTCACTTCAGAATAGCTTTGTTGCTATTCTTTTTTTTTCTTTTTGTTTTAGGTTTTTGCAAGGCAAATGGGGTTAAGTGGCTTGCCCAAGGCCACAGAGCTAGGTAATTATTAAGTGTTTGAGACCAGATTTGAACCCAGGTACTCCTGACTCCAGGGCCAGTGCTTTATCCACTGTGCCTCCTAGCCACCCCTGTTGCTATTCTCAATGATATTTTTGATACTTATGTTTTCTCTGACACCATTGAAGTTAAGGGATAAAATGTAAAGTTTTAGAATGAAAATATAAAAGGTCAATGTATACATAAAGTACTGTGATATGTAGTTAGATGGCTATTTATATGATAAAGACAAGAGTTTAGTGGATAACACACTTGGAATAAATTACTAGTCACAGAGAAGAAAAATATGTTGATGTGATTAGTCTGCATTAATATTTTATTATGGAGAATGAAGGAGTTCATAGGTTTATTGTGCTCTGTTTTTGTAAGTTCACAACTGGAGTAAGTGCATTATTTAGGACTCTACATGCTGAAAAAATATTGATAAGCATAAAAAATAGAGTTTTTTTGTTTATTTGTATCTATGCATGTGTAAAGGGTGGGTTGGTCTTGCACAAGGAGAATGGGAAAAAATTTAAACAATGAAGAAGTCATTTGATTTCTTTTACTTTCCTCTATACTTCTTTTATTACATTCCCCATCAGTTAAAAATAAAAATATGTCCTCAACATTTGTCAAATCATTTGTTGTTGTTGTGGTTGATAATAATAGTATTTATTTCAAATGTTACTCCAAAATAGAAATTTTGAAGGGGAAGATTATATTACATTTCACTATATAGTTGATAAGGAGGCAGTAGAAATTACTAAGCAGGATTTTCACATAGCTCCTTTGGAAAGTTAACTGGGAAACTGGGTGGGGGATGAAAGGGGTTGTGGGTGTGGGATAAGAAAGAAATATATGTTAAGGAATTGAAAGATGATAATGGTCTGACTAAAGGTTGATAAAGGTTACAGGAGTATAATTGGAGTGTTAGGGCCTAATTCAAAAGACATGGAGGAAGAAATACTAAGATTTGACACCTTATTATATATGATCATGAGATATTAGAGAGGTTAAAAATTGATGACAACATTGAATGTTTATCCTGGAAAAGACAAGGGAAAAATGGATAGATAGATAGAAAAATAGAAATACAAATAGATAGATAGATAGATAGACAGAGAGACAGACATTCAGACTTACAGATAAACTTCAGCCTGGAGAAGACAAGGAAAAAGATTTTGAATACATATATGCATATACATATATGTGTGTATATGTGTATATGTGTGTAGAGAGAATTCTCTTATATTTGTAAAACTTTTATTATCCACATTTTGCTATGCAAATAGCCTATGAAAATATAGTTGTTAATTGCTAAAAAGTGGATTGAATTTGAATCTTTTGGAGATCAAACCTAATAATCTGTACACTATACATTATGGTGCCTCTGAATATATATATTTACTTGGAGAATTATCACATTGAGGAAAGATCCTAACGGTTTGGTAGAGAGAGAGAAGTGTGTTTCAAGGTTCCAAAGTTATAAAGGAGAAATATGTTTGACTCAATGTAAAAGAACAGCTTTCTAAATATGAAAACTATCCAAAATAGAATGGCCTGCTTTTGAGATAGTCAAGTTTCTATCACTCAAGGTCTTCAAATACTGCTTTGTATATCAGTTGCTGAAGATATTGTTGAGAAAATTTATTGTGCTTGTACCATCTGAGGCCTCTGCTAATTTTAAGATTACATGACACTATGATAGCTGTAGATTCATTTTCCCAACTAACGTGATCTGAGTTTTTTTTTCGAGCTTTATTGAAACACAAGTTAAGAATTCTGAAAGTATAGTAATCTCAAAAATGTCTTGTCTAATTATCACAAATTGCTCATACTGGGAATTTTAGCATACTCACTATTATTTTTTTGTTCCTAAGAAATTATCAAAGCCTGATTCATAATTTTGTAGAAATATATCCTAAAATTAAAAGATACTTTTTTTTCAGGAAAAAAAAATGAAATAAGCAATGTGGTAAACAATGAATTTTCTTCATTGAGTAAATAATTTACCATTAAATGAATAAAAAACATTTTAATAGTAATGCACAAAGGACTAATCTAAATGCAGGGGATATACAAAGAAGAATTTAAAGTCTGTTCAATGAAGTAGAAGAGCAGATAATAATGCTCCTTTGAATCATGTCATGATCTGATGCTGAAGTGCACCAATGATAAAGATTTTAACGAAAGAACTTTCTGATGGTTATATCATAAGCAAAAGCAATTCCCAAGTCACCTCTCTTTGAGAATTACTTCATACAAAGAAGGATGGAAGGGTTGGGCATGAAAAACTATAAATTCTAGCAATATCTCTCATTTCTAGGACTCTTGGCTTTATCTGCTCAATAAATGGAAGTTGTAAAAGTGCTTTTAGTATTGGTAATGTGGGCCTTTTTACAACAGTAATTTCTCTCCTTGTGATCTGTGAGGACAGCCTACAATTGAAAATTAGGATTTTGCAGAATCCTAATATTTCCAATGCTTTTGGATTTGGGCTCCTTTACTGACCCAGTAAAATCTTAGAGGAGGTTGTGTTCAAGGTGGTAATGGTAATTTGACTTGTCTGGTATATGTTACTTCATTTCTCTCCCTCAGAGTACCTTTATGCTACAGTGATCTTGTCAGTGCTGTAGGTATTAGTATTTGTTTAGAGAGGAAGTTTATCTACTTCTCTAAAGAAATTGCTTTCCCAATGATGAGTTCATTGTATGGGCAGGCTACAGCAATGTTATGGAGTAAATGTGGCTCTTATTTTCCAAACTCTTTGTTTTAGGGTCCTGTGCTATATCCTTAGGCAGTAGGAGTTTGATTTATCTTCCATAAACTATTTTCTGCCTTTTTTCCCCTTTGTGCCTCATTTTCCCAGTATTGATAGAGGATATGAACTTATTCTTTATCAGACAATAATAGATTCATAATAACTATGTATGAAATTAAGAAGACAATTTCATGAGTTCAAATCTGGTCTCACCTACTGATGTTTGGCCCTGGTTGAATAACTTAACAATGTTTGTCTTAGTTTCCACATCTGAAATTGTTATGGAGAAGAAAAAGGGAAACCATTTCATTATTTCTGCCAAGAACCAACCACACATGGGCTAACAACAACTAAACAAGAACAACAAAATTAAAAACATTTATTACCTCTTGGACCTGTTTATTTAAAGGCATTTAAATTATAAGTTGCTTAACATTGGTTCTATCAATGTGAAAATACACTGTAGACCTTCAATTAAATTCAATTTGATATCTATTAATTACTTATTATGTATAAAATGTTGTGTGAGAATAGTAGGGAGATTCACATATTAGTGTTGGTCAGTTGTTTTTCGGTTGTATCTGACTCTTCATGATAATAATAATAATGCTCTCATTAAAGTAGCTTGATATATCCTTTCTACTAATATTTTGAATACTGGTGAAGAGGACATAATAAATAGCGATAATAAATAGGAGTCAGTTAATTGTTTAACTTTTTAACCTATGAAGGTAGGATTTTGGTCATTAAAAACAAAAAGAAGAAACAAGGAGGCAATTCTGTCAATTGAATTAAAAATGTGTTCATATATTTATATATGGATTGCATATATATATATATATATATATATGTATATATGTATGTTATCACCTATTCTTTCATTTAAAATATAAAAATGGACAGCTAGGTGGCACAGGTCATAGAGCACCAGCCTTGGAGTCATGAGAACCTGAATTCAAATCTGGCCTCAGACACTTAATTACCTAGCTGTGTGGCCCTGATCAAGCCACTTAACTCCATTGTCTTGCCAAAAAAAAATCTTAAAAAACTTAAAATATAAAAATGATAATCTTTCTTTTCTTAATAATTATGTAAATTAATTGCTTGTCATTCATTTTATCTGTTTGAAACAGAAAAAATAATTATTATAAATCAATAAATTATTATTAATCATTTATTATAAATAAAGATTTCCTTTTAAAATTAGTCTCTGGGAAACACTAAGATATTTACATGAAAACTAAATATAGTTTATTATTAAAAAGAGTATGTTTGAAATAATAGAGCCACATCATTTTATTAGATTTTTAAAGCAGCATTAGGATTTTTGTGATTCTGTAGTTACTTACCTTTTATGTAAAATGCTTTACATAACAAGAATTCAATGAAGTCAGAAGCTGTTATCATACTGAATAGATAATCCAATGAAAAAATCAAAGAAGTGAAGAGACAAATGCTTGGCAAGTCAAATATTATAATGCTGTCCTTTCCTTAACTACTCTCCTCTTCCAGAATTATGCTCACTAAATGCACATTACACTGCCATGGAAGTCC
Source organism: Macrotis lagotis (assembly GCF_037893015.1). NCBI lineage: Eukaryota > Metazoa > Chordata > Mammalia > Peramelemorphia > Peramelidae > Macrotis > Macrotis lagotis. The sequence continues at coordinate 136,396,620 of NC_133663.1, read as the reverse complement.
GGAAGAGCAGAGTTCTAGACATGTCTCAGACATATATTGGTTGTATGGCCCTCAGCAAAATGCTCAATTCTTCAAGCAACAATCTCTTGCTATAGTTAAAGAACAGATAACTGTGGAAAGGATAAATAAATGAATGAATAAAAAGTATGTGCCAAGCACAGTTATGTAATAGAGATGAAAATAAAAAAGCAAAAGTTATTCTTGCCCATTTTCATTTCAGTAGAGAGAGTTAAAAGCATGAAGAATTGGTGAAGAGAAAAGAGCATGGTTATTGGGACTATAGGTAATTTATTGCTAAACAAGAAGGTGATAGAATATGATCCATAAAAGAAATTCACTAAAACAATGGGGCTCTTATTGGGATCTTTGAGGACAGCCTACAATTGCAAGTTGGGATCTTGAAGAATCCTAACAAATCCAATGCTTTTGGATTTGGGCTTCTTTACTGATCCATACTAATTCTGCAAGATCCCAATTTACAATTATAGGCTGTCCTCACAGACCTTAAGGGAAGAATCTCTTATTGTCTGACAAAGAATAAGTTCATATCTACTATCAATACTGGGAAGAAGAGGCACAAAGTGTAAAAGGCAGAAAATAGTGTATGGAAGATAAATCAAACCCTTACCACCTAAGGGTATAACACAGGACCCCAAAACAAAGAGTTTTGAGAATAAGGACCCCGAAAAAAGAAATAACCTTTCCTCAAAATTTCATATTTCTCACATGTTATTAAAATATTCATATCCATCTCTTTTGAACATGATGCCACTCATATGTAAAATGAGATTTCTTTTCCTTTTTGAACATCCCTAATATACTTCAAAGTTCACTTCAAATGTTGTTTCCTTCATTGTTCAAACTGCTGACATTGTACCTAAAATAGGGACTCTAAAAACTGGCACCTAATTTGCAAAATTGTTTCCTAATTTAAAAACTGGTATCTAATTAATTCTCATTGAAAGACTATAGAGGGGCAGCTAGATGAGCACTGGCCCTGGAGTCAGGAAGACCTGAGTTCAGTCTCAGACACTTAATACTTACTTGGCTGTATGACCTTGGTCAAGTCCCCTAATCTTATTGTCTTGCAAAAAAATAAAAAGAATATAGAAGAGAAAGAAAGAAGAAAAAAGAGAGAAACAAAGAAATAAAATGAAAGGCCTATTAATTTTGATACTTAAAAATTTAGTATCTATCTATTCACATATAAAGAGATTTACATAACTCCATTTATGGACAGATTTTATATAGCAATATGTAATGTTGCAGAGAACAAAGGTTGAAAAAACAATACATTGTACTGTTGTCGATAAAAAGAGTATTATCAAAAATGGCAAGAAGTTAAGAAATTTAAAGAAAGTAACAGAATATGTGTCCATTCTTTGTAATGTCAAAAAAAAATAATAGGAAGAATTTCAGTAGGGTGCATGGGGTCTCTAGGGTGAATTTATATTAGAGTGCTTGTGAGTGTATGTGTATATGTATGTGCATGTGTGTGTAGTATCTTATAGAATGTGTTGACATGAATGTGTTGCAATTTGCATTATATAAGTGAACATCTACATCTGTTAATAAATATATTAATAACATCAAATTATTCCATTTGTTATAAATACTTGAGTCCATCTTATGAAGGTTTATGATTTTTTCTAGTTTTCTCTTGATTATGTGTAAAAGATATTTTGGATGAGTATTTTTACATGTGGAAGACTTTTTAAAAACAAATAAAAAAGGGTTAGTTGAAAAGTTTATTCAATCTGCTCTGAGATTGCTGAAAATTGAAAAAATCTTGAAACCAGATTTCAAAGTTTATGACAACTTATAAATCATCTCTAAATTTTCTGCACTAATGGAGAGGCACAGAGATATAGGTAATATGCATGCTAAAATAATATAAATATTTTATATTTGGATTACAAATCATTGCAACTATTTACAGATAATTACTTTTCTAATTATTTTACTCATGCTAATAATAGCTATTAAATTCTAAATTTTCTAAATGACAACACATTGAAGGTAATGCCCTAAAAGTCTGGAAAACAGGGAGAAATTAAAAATGTATATAATTATCATAGACAATAAATAGCATAAATCGCTCTTTGGCAGATAATTAGTGGATTATAATAAATCAGTGGTTTGTAATTTAAAATTAAATTTTATTGATTTTCTGCCATTTTAATTTTGAAATATAGTCCTGTATCCCATCAGAAATGCCCATCTCTTATAAGAAAAAGTAAAAAAGATGGGGAGGGGAGCATTTCAGCAAAAATTAACAACAAACTAATTGAATCTGAAAAATATATTCATTGCTACACTTGTTAACACTCTACTCTTTTCCATCATTGTTCTTTATTGGGGAAAATCATGAATTTTTTCAATAATGTCTTTGAAATCAAATCTAGAAATCACAATAAAATATTGACTTTTTCCTATTTTTCTACCTTTTATATTACTTTCCATGCACACTTTTTATCTGTTAATTCAATTTTTAATATCATTTTCCATTCATGCAGCATCACTTCTTTAGCTATTCTCCAAACAAAGGGCATTTGTTTTTCATTATTTTGAAATTACAAAACAAGATTTGTTATAACTATTTTGGGACAATTGAGTACCTTTTTATAGATTTGATCATCTTGAAATATATGCTCAGCATAAATGATTTTATAAACAGCATCATTGTCATCAAAAAATAACTATTGACATTCTTAAGATCTCAAATCTCCCTAAAGAACTAAGTAATATATTATCTCCAAAATTTACTTTTGAAAGCTAAATGATAACATTTAGCTATCCTCTCAAAATATCTGATTAAGGGTTTCAAGCAAATCAGGACATTTTCCCTGAACATTTAAATAGGTGTAGAAATTTTCATTACATTCTAATAGAAAAGGCACCAACTATACTTTAGTATACATGTGTTTAGATCCTTCTAATACTGTTACCTTGTGACCTTTAGCTCATCTAATCAATGTATCTATCTTGTATTTAGTTTCTTGATTTGTGTAAATCACTATACTAAGTGGTAGAGATATAAATAGAAAAGTGAGACAACCTCTGCTTTCAAGGAATTCACCTTCTAATGAGATAAAAATCATAGAGGTTTCAGTTAAAATAATATGCGAATATGCCATGGTCTTCGGAGGTAACTGTCAAAGTCTTTAATAATGCATCTTTTTAAAGTAATCTTCACTCATAAAATTATATATTTCAATGCTGAACAATTCGATGATGTCAAGGATTTTGTTAATAATAATTTTGATCTTCCTAGGTTTTTAGTGCTTGTGGCTGTAACCCCTACAAGACCAATTGGTAAGCTATCTATCTATTCACAAGGATAATACTCTTAAGTACAAGGTCACAATATCCTTTTTTTCAAGTCAAGGATCATATCCATTCATGGACCCTCATGACAGACCTTGTTGGGAGATGTTCCTTTTTTTCTCTAGGTTTTATGGATCCAAAATCTCTTAAGAAGGTTGATTCATGTGAGTTCTGCATCAGTGAGCCTGGGGCAGAGAGCAGAGACCCAGCCCTGGGTGGTGGGGTGAGGCTGAGGTCTGACCTGAGAGCAGCAGTGGAAGTATTTGTTATCGGCCCAGCAGGCAGAAGAGCTCCAGTGAGGTGGCCTAAATCCTATCCAGTCAGCTAGGCTGGTCTGGAAGAACCAGGCCTAGATCCCTTGTCCTTTCAGCAGTCCCATGTTTAAACTTGAGACTCCCACTTACCCTGTTTCTGTGGGAGGGCCTGGCTTTCTCCAGAATAAACAGAGAAATAGCCCAGGTATTTGCACCTTGCCTCATCTATCCAGGGGCAGAACATCCCCAGCTCTGTCTGATTGCTGATTAAGTTGATTAACTTTCTAGCCTGAGGTCCTTGTAAAGAGTATGAAAGGACAACCCAGATTCTACCCCAGGATTAGGGAGTGGGTCACTAACCAACAACATAGACAATCCAGAGAAAGTTTCTGGCATCCCTTACTATCCCACCTACTGAGCAATCCCCTGGAATGGGCAAGGCCTGTGGGGATCTCAACACTGAAGGGCTGCAAACCAGGCCGTGCCCCAACACAAGACCTTAGGGAAAGGGCCCCAAATGAAGAAAGGCCTGTGTAAAGTGGGGGTCCATTGAATATTACCTTGAAGATAAAGATACTGTCTCAGAGGAGAATATGAATTGGTCTCTAGCCCAGAAAGTCTTCTTAGAAGAGATCAGAAATAAGTCTAAAAACAAAATGGAAAAATTGTGAAAAGAAAGGTAAGATAAAATTAACATCTTACAAAAAGAAAATAAATCATTTGAAAATACAATTAGAGGAGCGGCTAGGTAGTGCAGTGGATAAAGCACCAGCCCTGGAGTCAGGAGTACCTGGGTTCAAATCTGGTCTCAGACAATTAATAACTAACTAGCTGTGTTGCCTTTGGCAAGCCACTTAACCCCACTTGCCTTGCAAAAACCTAAAAAACCCCACAAGTAGACAAAGGGCAAAAGATAACAATTCCTTCAAATTTGGAATTGACCAATTGGAAAAGGAGATGCAAAAGCTAAATAAAGAAAACCATTTTCTAAAAAAAAAATTATTGGATGTTGTAGAAACTAATGACTTCATAGGACAACAAGAATCTCTCCCACAAAATCAAAAAAATGAAAAAAAAATAGAAGAAAGTAAAATACCTCAGCAGCAAAGAAAATGACCTGGAAATAAATCCAGGAAAAACTAAGAATCGTAGGGCTTCTTGAGAATTCTGAAGGAAAAAAAAAAACCTAGACTCCATATTTCAAGATATATTGAAGGTACTAACTTAATATCTTGTAACCAGAGGGTAAAATTGTCATTGAAAAAATATGTGAATCCCCTCCTGAAAGGGATTCAAATATGAAAACACCAAAGAATATTAAGGCCAAACTCCAGAGCTATCAAATCAAAGAGAGCATCTAAGCAAGTGGCCAGAAAGAAACAATTCAAACATTAAGAAGCCCTAATCAGGATTACACATGACCTGGTTGCATCAATATTAACTGACCACACAGCCTGGAATATGATATTCCAGAGAAAATAGGAACATTTCAGTTAAATATGATTTTCTAAAATTTTCAAAATAATTAGTATCACATTGATAAGTTATGATGGCTCCATTAGAAAAGGTTTTATTATTAATATATTTTAAATTTGGATGAGATTGACAAGTGGTGAGTAGATTATTGAAATGAATTGAAATGTTGGGGCCACAGTTATCATCATGGAGGTGCTTTTGGGGAGTAAGAGAGGTCCAGCAGCTTCAGAGTGTTTCTACATAGCTTTATGGAAAACAAATTTTTTGATAGTGAGATCTTACAGTAGAAACAGTTTATCTTTCCAATCTCACTGTGAGACTAATGGGAACTAAAAAAACCAAAGACAACTATTTTTTTAATGACTGAATGAATGAACATTAAACTAACTATGTTCAAAGTATTTTTTACTATTTTAGCAATGTCTATTTCTAAATATACTTTAAACCATGAAAGAGACACATTCCTATAACAAAGAGTATTGCATGCATCCATATTATAGTATTAAAGATATTTAAAACCAATAAATATTTTATGCGCATATTACTTTTCTGATACTGTTAAGAAAGAAAAGAAAACACCAAGGAAGCTGAAACTGAATGGGTTGTGATGGTGTAGTTTAAATGATAGTAGATGGTGAGAAATGAAGAAATTTTGGGGCTTATGTATCTGCTTTGTCCTTCTAAAATTTGGGGGCCTCTTATTTCATTAGTATAAGGATTCTCCTTGAGGAAGTTCTGGTTCAATATGATCACCAAGTTATTTAAAGGGAAGAGGAAACTGAAATTACTGAAGGACATGTGAAAACAAAACTGAAGCAATCTTCAGGATGATGAGTTTCTTTATGATGAACTTATGGGGCAAGGGAGATTTGTTGAAGATAATAATTATAATTATACTAGCTAACACTTCAAATGCAATTTAAAATTTGCAAAATGATTATATAGTATAAAATATCTGAATGCATTTATATAATATTTTAAAGTTTCCAGAGTACTTTAGCTTTTTTTTCCTTTATTTTCACAAAAATCTTTTGGTGCATGGATTATCTCAACTCTCAATTTACAAATGAGAAAGCTGAATCTAAAGGAAGCTAACTAGCATGACCAGAGTCTTAAAGATAGGCAGTATGAGGAAGGATTCAAATTCAGATCCTGATTATTTCCATTCTACCAGGATATGTAGTATACTCACTAGCTGACTCAATTATTAACATTTCCTAAAATATGAATAACAATCAGATTGATATAAAAACCATTACACTTAGCTATATATATATATATATATATATATATATATATATATATGTGTGTGTGTGTGTGTGTGTGTGTGTGTGTGTGTGTGTGTGTGTGTGTGTGTATATAACTATATATATACATATATATATATATATATATATTCTAAGGAATTCTAATTCTAAGGAAACTCAAGGGAAGGCAAGGCAAGGCTGAGAAGACAAATTTTATAGTCTGATATTTGGGGGTGTGTTTATATATATAGTTATAGACACACATATAATTGTTTCACAGACTTTAGTGAGATATCTGCCTCATACATTATACCCATTTGAGTATAATTCCAAATTGCTCTCCAAAAAGGATGGATGAGTTCAGAGCTCCACCAACAATACATTAGTGAAACGGCTTTCCCACATCTGTTCCAACAGTGTTCATTTTTCTTTGTGGTCATATTGGCCAGTCTAAGAGGTGTGAGGTGGCACCTCAGAGATGCTTTAATTTGCATTTCTTTAATAAGTAGTGATTTAGAGCAATTTTCATATGATTATGGATCACTGATTTCCTCATCTATAAATTGTCTTTACACATTCATTGACCATTTGTCGGTTGGAGAATGGCTTGGGTTTTGTTTTTGAAAATTTTTCTCAGTTCTCTGTATATTTTAGAAATGAGTCCTTTGTCAGATGCAGATGTACTACTTGAAAAAATTGCTTCCCAATTTATTACATGTCTTTTAATCTTGGTTACAGTTGTTTTGTCTATACAAAAGCATTTTAATTTAATATAAACAAAATTATCTAGTTTGTTTTGAATGATATTCTCCATCTCTTCCTTGGTCATAAACTGGTTACCTTTCCATTGGTCTGACAGGTAAACTACTCCTTGATCTTCTAGTTTGCTTATAATTTTTTTATGTCAGTCTTCTATCCATTTGAATCTTATCTTGGTATATGGTGGGAGGTGTTGGTCTAATTCAAGTTTCTTCCACATTAGCTTCCAATTTTCATAATAGATTTTATCCAAGAGAGAGTTTTTAATCCTAGTAGCTGGATGCTTTGGACTTAACAAACAGCCGATTGCTATAATCATTTCCCGCTATTGCACCTAGTCTATTCCATTGGTCCACCAATCTATTTCTTAGACAATACCAGACAATCGTAGCTGATAATTTATATTATAAATTTACAGATAATGCTGTCACATTTTTTACACTTTTTTTTGAATTCCTGAAAGTTCATGACTTTTTATTTCTCCATATGAATTTACTTACAATTTTTTTCTGACTCATTAAAGTAATTTTAAAAATTTTAATTGATAGGGCACTAAACAAGAAGTTTACTTTTGGAAGAGTTGTCATTTTTATTGCATTAGCTCAACCTATCCATGAATAGTTGATGTTTACCCAAGTTATTTAAATCTGATTTTATTTGTGTGAGGAGAGTTTTATAATTATTCTCAAAAAATTTTTGAGTCTGCCTTTTGCAGGTAGACTCCCAAATATTTTATATTGTCCGAGGTTACATTGAATGGGGTTTCTCCTTCTAGCTCTTTCTGCTATATCTTGCTAGTCAGATATAGAAATGTTGAGGATTCATGAGGGTTTATTTTATATGTTGCCACTTTGCTAAAGTTGCTAATTGTTTCCAGATGATTTTTTAGGATTCTCTAGGTATACCATCATGTCATCTTTAAAGAGTGAAAATTTTGTGTCTTTCTCCAGATTCCAATTTCTTCAATTTCTTTTTCTTCTCTTATTCTTGAAGCTAACATTTCTAATACAATATTGAATGGTACTTGTTATAATGGGCAGCCTTTATTCACACCTGATTTTATTGGGAATGCCTCTAGTCTATCCTCATTGCATATACTTCTTGTTGATAGTTTCAGATAGGATAGATACTGTGTATTATTCTAAGGAACAATCCATTTTTTCATTTAACAGACTCTTGTCTCATGAAGTCATTAGTTTCCACAGACTCCATTCTTTTTTAAGAGAAGTATGTTTTTCATTTACCTTTTGCACTCCTTTTTCCAATTGCGCAATTCTATTTTTGAAACATCTTTCCATTTGACCAATTGACGTTTTAAGAGAATTTTCTTTTAGGATTTGTCCAATTGTATTTTCCAAAGATTTCTTTTCTTCTTGCAAGTTGTTAATGTTCTCTCCCAAATTTTCTAATTGAGTTTTAAACTACATCCTGATTTCTTCAAGTAAGTCTTTCTTTCATGGAGACCAAATAATGTTCTCCTCAAAGGTTCTAGGTCTCTCTAAGTTAGGGTCTTTTACCTTATAGGAATTTTCCTATGGATCCTCCTTTCTCCTGGTCTTCCTTCATTTTCCTAAGTCCTTGTTGCGGGAGCAACTGGTTCATAGACTTTTGCTGTTGGAATCCCTAGAGGCTTTACTCACTGAGTTTAATAGCTTCACATAGGTTGGCCAGTAGGGAGTGCTGGCTGCTTTTTCTAGAGTGTCTGTGACTTTGATTTGAGGCCTTCAGCCTTGGCCTGGAGGGAGTGGTCAAAGGTGCTGAATACTTTTATCTTTGAAAACTGGTGGGCTATGCCTTCAGGTGGGGTAATTACTCTCCCTATTCACAGCTAAGGGAGCTCTGCTATTCACACCTGATCCTGCATCAAGGAGGTGGGCTGTTAATTGTGTTTGTTCTAAGAAGAGGCTTCAGCTGAAATGAAGGTATGGACTCTGAGTTCCTCCAGACTAGAGGAACCCAGGGCTTAATGTCTGCAACTCTCCAGCACTGAAACTAGCCCTCCAGGCCTGCAGGTAATTCCCAGCCCATCAGTCCCACACTCAATGCCTCTGCTCCCCATTTGACTCTTGGACCATGACTCATACAGTCAGCTGCTCTGTGGCTGCTGCCAGTCTAGTCCTACTCTCAGGCTCATGCCCTGTCCTGTCCTCCCAGCAGAGTCTCTGCTTTCTAAACCTGAAAAACACAGGAACCCAGAGGACAAACCTTGAGGTAGATATTCTTTTCCTAGCTTCTCTTTCTGGGTTTTGTCAATCAGGTTGTTGCTAAGAGGTTTGTTTCATATTATATATGAATTTAGATCAGGAGACCTTAGCACAGTTCCTGTCTTCTCTCTGCAATTTAACAATAAACTTTTCTTTTGTTTCTACCTTTAAGTACTTCCTTCTTCATTTTTTATTACTTTCATTTGTGTCCATATTTCTTCAAGTACAGGATTTCAAGTACATATGAAGAATAGAGGGTTCAAAGTGGGGTGGAGCTAAGATGGTGGAAGGAGAACAGCCTTTTGTAGGAGCTCTCTCTAAAATATTTCAAAAACCTTAAAATTATCATTCTTACTAAATTTTGAGAGACAAACCCCACAAAAAAACTCATTGAGGCAATTCTACAGGCCAAGGTAAACTGGAAGATCATAGGAAAGCTTTGTTCCACAGGGTTGGACGGGATGGAAGCACAACTAGGATCACTGAACCAGATTGGCAGAATGTCACCCCTTGGCAAACAATCCATGGAATGCCTGGGTCTCTAGCAATCCTGGCTCCTGGCAGCAGAAGCTGAATCTTGACCTGCCAACCCAAGGAGCACCAAACACAACTTGGAAGATCAGTGGGGAAACCTATGCCAGAGCAAGCATAAAGCTCAGGCCAGCATGGCTCTCTTCAGTGTGTCCACAGCCTTCACACAGCCTAGATCCCAAGAAATGGAAGCAGGGCCACAGAGAAGCCCAGCAGGAAGTCACTTGGCAGAGACTTCCAGAATGCTCAGCCCATGAAAGGTAAGGGTGTGAAGGGAGACTGTGAAGGTCTCTCCTCTGTCCCTGGTACTTTGTCCACAATCAGACCCAGTTTGCAGTTGGGTGCCCTCCTTTTTCATAGAGCAGGAATCCTCCTCACGGCTCCAGGGAACATGGATATACTTGTGGTCATCCACAGACTAGTGCCCAGGCAGGAGAACAGTCAAAGCCTCTTGTAAGACCTTGAACAGACAGAGGTCCTTCTGGGAGGTGTCCAAATAATACGCAAATGTTCTGGAAGCACCCCAAAATGAGGGCACAGGCTGGGGAAATGAGGAAACAGAAGAAAGGAACCTGATCATAGAAAATTACTTTGTTCCCTTGGAGGATCAAAACATATTCAGAAGGTGAGTTAAGTACAGTTTCTGTATCCAAAGCATTAAGAAAAATAGAAGTTGTGCTCAAACTATGGTAGAACTCAAAAAAGATTTTCAAAATCAAGTAAGAGAGGTAGAGGAAAAATTGGGAAGAGAAATAAGAGAGTTGCAGAAAAAACATGAAAACCAAGACAGCAGCTTGGTGAAGGAGATCTAAGAAATTGCTGAAGAATAAAATATGTTAAAAACTAGTTTGGGTAAAATGGAAAGAACAGTTCAAAAAGTTAATGAGAAGAAGAATTCCTTAAAAAGTAGAATTACCCAGATGGAAAAGGAGATAAGAAAGCTTTCTGAAGAAAACAACTCGTTCAAATGTAGAATGGCACTAAAGGAAGCTGATGACTCTGCAATGAATCAAGGAACCATAAAACATTATCAACAAAAATGAAAAATGAGAAAGGGTGGACAGGAAGGGCAAATTATGAGGGATTTAATGGTCCTGAACTGTATGTATTCCTGCATGGCAAAAAGATTCTGATAGCCCATATAAACCTTTTTATTTATTAGGGCAAATGAAAGGAGTATATATGGCAAGGCATATGAGAGAGCTGAATAGGAAGATATAATATGAAGGTACTATAGATATTTCAAGAAAAAAACTTTTGCAATGGAATGGAAGGCAGGGAGAGGAAAGTGAGGGGAAAATAATTAGATTTCACTCTCATCAGAAATGACTGTTAAAGGAAATAACATACACACTCAATTGGGTGTAGAAATCTTTCTTACCCTAGAGGAAAAAAGGAAAGGATATGGATGGGTAGATGGTGGTATAGTAAATAGACAAGAGGGAAGATTGTGGGAGAAGGTAGCTATAGACAATACAATTTTGAGGAGGTACAGAGTAATAGGAGAGAGAGAATAGAATAAATGGGAGTGGGGAGGAATAGGATGCAGGGAAATACAGCTAGTAAGAGCAACTGTGGTAAAAAAAATGCAATCCTTTTCTTTATCTTATGATAAAGAATGCTATCCATCACAAAGGTGGAACTGATGATATCTGAATACCAACTAAAGGTCACTTTTTCTTTCCTATCACTTATTTTTCTTGAGATTTCCCTTTCTTGTTGTGTTTAGGGGTGTGTTTACTTTTACAACATGACTATTGTAGTAATGTGAAAATATTTTTTAAAATAGTAATATGATAAAAATACATATTTTCTCATTGGAATTATAGGAAAACATTTGAGTACTTGCTCATCTTGGATGAGTAAATTACATGTCTCTTAAGGAAACATTACTTAGTGTGATTATAGTTTCAGAAAATTATATCAATTATATCAAACTTTACTTAGTATAAGTACTTAGTATAAAATCAGAATCAGAAATCCAGACTAAGATATTAAAGAATTTTTATTTTTTCTAATTCTATGTAAAATATTTTGGCAATTTAAAAAAATGAATTTCAAATCATCTTCCCCTTCTGATCTTTCTCTTCTTTCATTGAGAAGGAAAGCAATTTGATATAAGGTTACAAATACAAAATCAAGCAAAATGTATTTCCATATAAGCAATATAAAATACAGACCCCCAAAACAAACAAAAAATTAAATTTTCTTTTTTTTTCTTTAATGCATGCTTTGATCTGCACTCAAATGTTAGTTTTTTCTTCAGGAATAGAAAGCATTTTTCATCATAAATCCTTCAAAATAAACTTGGATCTTTGTCTTGCTAAAAATAGCTTAAGGTATTCACAGTTAAGCATTGCTCAATATGGCTATTACTGAATGAATACAATGCTATCTTGGTCCTGCTTTCTTTACTATGCATCAGTTAGTGGAAACAATTTCAGGTTGTTGCTTTTTTTTATTTTTTATTTTTGCTTTGTTTTGTCTTTTGTTATTTTTCGCTGAAAGCATATTACTTGTCTTATAACACAATAGTATTCCATCACAACCATAAACCTCTATTTCTTCAGCCATTCGTATTTGATTGGAAATCCCTTGATTTCCAATACAAAAGAGCTACTATTATTTTTGTGTATATAAATATGTTTCCTTAAAAGCAAAACATTGGAGTGGCTAAGTGGCATAGTGGATAGAGCACTGGCCCTGGAATCAGGAGTACCTGAGTTGAAATCTGGCCTCAGACAGGTAATAATTACCTAGCTGTGTGGCCTTGGGCAAACCACTTAACCCCATTGCCTTGCAAAAAACTAAATAAACAAACAAACCAAACACCCCCCCCCAAAAAAAAAAAAATTTACATATATAGAACCAATAGTGGTTTTCAAGATTCAAGTTTTATGACACTTTGACCTTATTTCTAAATTGCTCTTCAAAATTATTGTAAACATTCACATCTTTTCCATTGGCTATTAGTGACTCCTTAAGTTGTCACCTTTTGTCCAGTCCTGGTAGCTAAAACTTTCTACAGGATATGGTCCCCTTTATGTAATCAACTGTCTTTGATTGGGTCAGTGGTAGGAAGGGAAAGGTAATTTGTGTATCTGTATATTTTAAACCACAATTCATAAAGTTCCAATGGTGATCTTACCTTAATAGATAGACCATAGACATAATCATTTCAAGTAAAAGACATATGCAAAGATGGCAGAGTCAGGAGCTGTGTATTATCTTTAGAGAGATACAGAAATTTAGACAGGTGGCAAAATAAATAGGGTATATGACTTGATATGGGGAAGAGTTTGAATTCTGGCTTAGGTGTCTGTTAGCTGTTTTTCTCCTGTTAAATCATTTAACCTCTCTCCATCTCAGTTTCCTCATTTGTAAAAATGAAAATAGTAGTTATAATAATCATACTTGTCATCCAATACTACGGATAGGATCAAATGAATTTACTAGATAAAATATTTTATAAATGTTAAAGCATCATGTTCACTATCATCATACAAATCATCACTATATTTCCTATTATAATTGTAATTTTTATTATTAGATTAAACTGAAGGACTGATTAGTATAAGGAAATGTTACATGCAGGTTTGGTCTCTTAAAATGACAATTGATATACAGAAGGAAGAAAGGTCACTCTCCTCTGATGTATAACCATCCTTCCCACGTCTGTTGATTTCTGAAACTACCCATATATCCAGTCTTCAGTGGTTTCTCTGGCATATCTATTATTACTCCCAAAGAACCACAGCATTCTTATGAAATGAAATTTTGACTGGACATCAAAAGTTCCTTCAGTCAGCAAGCCATGTACTTCTAACTCCTTGTGACCATGTAGAACTTTGAGGAAATTTACTTTCTCTAACAGAGTTCTTGATATTTTCTCATTGTTTCATCCCCTGTTGAAGACAGACCAAAAGCTACATTCCAAAGCACAGGGTCTACCTGTTAATTTCTCTCTGCTCTTTTGAGAAAGAGGTTTGTAAAAACAATGGAATTCCTATGACCTTTGTTCTTCCCTACTCCATATTTGAATTTTAAATTAACCCATTCCATTTTATGAGGTCAAAGAATGGAACAAGGATGATAGTCTAATGGTAAGTAGCAGGATGAATCTTGCTCCTCACACGTGATTGACTACAATCACTGCATGAATTTAAAAATTACCATTAAGCAACCTAATTAGTTAAACTAGATATGTCTTATTTCCAAAACTTTTCTAATCCTAACATAGATATCTAACATAAATAGAAGGCAACAATGATGCTGTATGGAAGAAATGGAAAGCTTTCAATATTTTTCTATAGATATAATACCAAAATCTCAATTCTTACTGTACTTTTTTGAAAATTAGAATCACCTCTATGAGTGATTTAAGTTGGAACAACTCATTTCATTGACCTTCCACAGGATTTTGGTCCAAATAGATATGATTCATATGAAAAAAATGAGCAACCTGGGAAGTAAAAAGAGGTACAAGAAATTTCACAGAAACTAGAATGAAGTCTAGGGGTATAGATTTGTCAGAGAAAGCGATCATTTACCTTTTTGTAATTTTATGCATGTGTATGGCTTTAGCATTTACTTCTATCTGGTCAACTAGTACATTATCCTTTTTCTCTCAGAGACATTATGAACTGGTTAAATAATATTTGAATTGCAAAAGATTAGAGCTAACACATTTGTTTGTCACATGGTATTTAAAAGGCAAATGCCCCATTTTAACATGCTATAGACACAATATTTTTCTCTTACACGTTTAGATATTTACATCAATTGTCCTTAGAAGTAGTTTGGACTCATTTGTTTTGTGTTTGTTTTTTGCAAGGCAACAGGGTTAACTGACTTTACCAAGTTCACACAGATAGGTAATTATTAAATTTCTGAAGCTGCATTTGATTTCAAGACCTCCTGTCTCCAGAACTGGTGCTCTATCCACTGTGCCACCTGATTTTACTTGTGCCATAAGTACAAAATTTCACTCAAAAATGACATTTCTATAGAAGTTTAAGAAAAAATGAAAGTAGGTCTTTGAAGATAGACTAAGTCATGTTATAATTTGATCTTCATGTTCAGGAATGAAATATTTTTGAAACTGCAATAAAATAAGGTCTGTCAAGTTTCTTTCAAAACTGGAACAGCTTGGATAGTCCACGACAGACACAATTTACTTTTAATTCTATATCTTTTTATAATGAAAGAATTAGTGATTGTTTTGAAGTAATGTAGGATACTGAAATCGATCCTTGAAAATAATTGATCTTGTATTTTAATGTTTTTGGAAAAGATAATGCCTGGAGTCAGCCTTTCTTTTATTATATACTGCATAGGTTAATATGACATTAAATACCTGTATGAAGAAGTGACAAGTTCAAGCTAAAAATATATGCAAAATAAAGCTGTTTATGATTTTTTAAAAATAAAATATCTCTTCAGTTCAGGTTCTCAAGCTGCAGGTTTCCTGAGAGATTTCTTGGCATACAGATTGCTTCCACCTGTTCTTAGATGAGATATGAATGTGAACAGTGGGAGCTTAGCTTTTTGATGCTAAACAGAAGGTATTTACTTGATAACTTTATGAGTTTCATACTACCAGCATGGCCAATTAAGGGATGAGTAACTTCAAATATTTATCTTTGCCAGACTAGGATTCTTTCCCCCAAATAATTGTTTTGCATCAACCTTTGCTGCTTACTGTTTTATATACTCATGTTAAATTTTGCAATGAGCATTTTTTTAAAATCAAAGAGCATTAGATAGTTCACCCAAGGCTTTCAAGCATAAATTCCATGGTACTGAGGAAAAATATATACACAGAAAATTAATTATCAACATTACTTGAGTGCATTGATTAACTAAATTCCCTGGATATTTGATAATTTCCAATTCACTTTCTGTAATTAAGTGTACATCAAACTGATTTGTTAAAAATGTTCAATAAAACCATTTCCTGGATATTCAATTAACAGATTGAAGGAAATTTTTTTAATTTAACATATACTGTTATTATTCCATTAATTTAAATAAGAATCCATTGTGTTTCTTAAAAGTATCATGCATTGTAATAAAAATCCATTATATTAAATAAAAGGAACATTAATGTCTAATCACAAAAGTTTGCTATTTATTAATCAGTTGGTTGAATATGACACATACACTTCTAAGTAAACACAAGTATTTATAAAGAATAAAAATAAATCTAAATAGACAACAAGTGCTTATTAATTCTAGAGTATCAGTAAATGTCTTATGAATAGAATATTATACTAGATATCTGTTTGAAAAAATGTTTTTGAAAAGATTCCAAAAGACACAATTTGAAAGGAATTAATGTATTCTAGAAATGCAATGAAGTCTTCCTTTATATAGAAGGCTAACAGACATACTGATAACTCCATTCTCTAACAGCAGTTCTGTTGGAGAGCTACCATTCTATGGAACAACTCTATGGAATAATCCAATGGTTTCCTTTTTCATCTTCTCACCATACTTTTGTGTGTGTTGTCTTCCCCTAATAGATTGTGGGTATCTTGAGGTCTTAATCTCTATTTTTTGTTATCATTTATAACTTCAGTAATTAACTCAAGACTTGACACATAGTAGGTGGTTAATAATTGTTCTTTCAATTGAATTGAATGGATTACAATCTTTGGTAGGTAGTAGGTAGCATAACATGAGTGAGAGTTAAAGGTTAAAAGTCACTCTATCTTTTTCACCAATATTATTCACTATTGTAACATAAATATTAACTTTTGTAAAAAAGAGATTAAAAATAAAGAAATTAGAATAGTTGATGAGGAAACACAGCTATCAATCTTTACAGATTATAATTATACAAGATTATACAAGATTATATAGGGCATATTTAGAGGATTCTAGTATATCAACCAAAAATTTACTTCAAACAATTAATAACTTTAGCAATGCTGCAGGATATAAAATAAATCTATAGTAATCTTCAGTATATCCAAATATTAGCAAAAAAAGCCAAACAGCAAGAAATAACAGAGAAATTAAATTCAAATTAAATGTAGACAATATAAAATATTCAGTTTACCTAACAAGACAAAACCAGGTGCTGTATAAATAAAATTTTAAAACACTTTTCACACAAGTAAAGTCAGATCTAAAAATCTGGGAAAATATTAAGGTAGGTCAAATTATTAAAATAAAAATTGCAATTTTACATAAATTAAAATACTTATTCTGTACCATAGCAATCAAACAAACAAAAAAAATTTACTTTATAGAGTTAGAAATAATAATAACAGTATATCTAGAACAACAAAAGAAATATAATTTCAAGAAAATTAATGAAAAAAAATGCAAAAGGAGGCAGCCTAACTATTCCTATTCTAAAACTCTATTACAAAGTAGTCATCAAAACTATTTGGTATTTGCTAAGAAGTAGACGAATCAGAAATAGTTGGGTGAATGAAATAGGTTAGGTTCTCAAGATACGGTAGTCAATAATGATAATAATCTAATTATTGATAAACCTAATTGATTTCAGTTTCTCAGATAAAAGCTCAATATTTGACAAAAATTCCTTGGAAAATTGAGAAGTAGAATGGCACGAGTCAGGCATAGGCCAACATCTCATACCTTATAAGAAGAATCATTTATCTGTCAGATCTATGAGGAAGAGAAAACTTTATAACCAAATTAGATATAGAGAACATTATGAAATGCAAAATGTCTAATTTTGATTAAATTGAAAAGTTTTTGTAAAAACAAAATACAAGCTAAGAAGGGAAGCAGAAAGCTGAGATACCTTTCTTAAAGACAGTGTTTCTGATAATGCCCTAACTTCTAAAACATAGAGAACTGAGTCAAATTTATAAGACTATAAGTCATTCCTAAATTGGTAAATGAAGTCTATGAACAGAAAATTTTAAGATTAAGAAAGTAAAACTATCCATAGTCATGTAGAAAAATATATTCTTCATTGTAGTTAGAGAAATTGAAATTAAGACTGACATCTGTCATATTGGCTGAAAGGAAAATGATAAATGATGGAGGGAATATGGTTAAATTACTAGTATAATGCATTGTTGATGGCACTGTGAATTGGTCCAATCATTCTGGGGAATAATTTGTAATTACGCCTAGAAGACAAAAAAGCCACTTCTAGATCTCTTTCTCAAAGAGGGAAAAAGATCCCTTTTCCCAAAAACATAAAAAGATCCAAATATACAAAACATATTCATAGCAGATCTTTTTGTGGTGCAAAGAAGAGAAAATTGAGTGGTTGCTTTTCAATTTGGGAATAGCTGATCAAATTATGGTATATAAATGTTACAGAGCACTGTTAATGTTCTATAAAAAAATCAAGAGCAACTGGACCTTAGAAAAACATGGAGAGATTTGCATGAACTAATGCTGAGTGATGAGCAGAATGAGTAGAACATTGTACTTGTTAACAAGTAACATTATGGGATGGATCAACTATGATGGATGAGGCTCTTTGGAACAACTCAGTGCTCAAACGCCATCAAATATCTGAGATGGAAAATGCTATCCACATCCAAAGTCAGAATTATGGTATCTGATTGCAGATCAAAGAATACAATTTTCACTTTTTAATTTTTCAATCTCATAATTTTTTTCTTATTTTGTTCTGGTTCTTTTTTCACTGAATGACTAATTTGGAAATTATGGGCAGCTTTGCAATGCAGCAGATAGACGAATGGAATTGGAGTCAGGAGGACAGAAGTTCAAATCTAATCTCGGAGACTTTAATTTTACTAGGTGTGTGACCTCAGGAAAGTCACTTAACCCTGATTGTCATATATCCAGAATCATCTCCAGTCATCCTGATTCATTCCTGACCACTATATCCAGATGGTTCTGAGTTTAGTGATTTAGTTTAGCAACACCTCACTTACATCCAGTTCACTTGCTTGTCATGGCATCTCATCTTCTTCAAATATGATGGACAACCGTTGTTATTACATAAATGCAATTGTACAAGTATAACCTATTTTAGTACACTTGTTTGACTTGGGTGGGAATAGGAAGCCTGAGAGGAAAATAGCTTTGCAAAAATTTTCATTATTATCTAAATAATTGAAATAACAAACAAATAAATAAATGAATGAATAAACATTTCATCAAAGGAATCTAGCAAAATATCAAAAAAAATGCCATAGAGATTTTAATCACTATTACTTTTTTTCTACTTTTCTTCAAATATGTTGATAATTACTTGTCTTGTTATATTTGCTTCCTAATCTCCATACATTATAAACAAAGGACAAATTAAATATTTGAAATAATTACTAATATTCTTTATATAATAAAGAAATAAAATTTGTGGTGTTCTTGCCTAGTGTAATTTAGATAGTTTTGGATGACGGCATTAAAAGAATAAGAAGACTCTCAGTCAAAACAATAACAGCAAAAACAAACATACAAAAAAAACCCCAAAAATACAGGGACCAGAAGGTACATGTCAAACAGGAATAGAAATTTTGTCATAAGTGTCAAATCTTTGTAAGTAAATCTTTGTCTGATTGCAAAGGAATTTTCTAAAAGAATTACTCTAAATTTTCAGGGTTTTTTTTTTTTTTTTTGTAGGGCAATGGGGTTAAGTAGCTTGCCCAAGCTCATGCAGCTAGGTAATTATTAAGCATCTGAGGCCAGATTTGAACTCAGGTACACCTGACTCCAGGGCTGGTGCTCTATCCACTGAGCCACCTAGGCACCCCTAGTCTTAATTTTCTGATCAGAACCATTCTTAATAATAATTCTGATATAATGCAGGTTAACAAAAATACTCAAGATAAGTGGAATATATGTGGTTTCAGGTATCAATTTTCATTGCTGATTCCTCTGATGTATATTTAACTCTTTTCCCCCTAATATATATTCATTTCCTTTCTTTATGAGCCCATTTTTCTTTTTGTTCTTTTTATTTGACTATTTTCATGCAATATCAAATTAAAGAAAACTAAAATATATTTGTTTTTATAGTTTGGTGATTAGAGGAGCAAGTAAATGAATGGGAGGATGAAATGTCTATATCAAAATCTTGCAAACATTTCTATTTTTTACCCAGACCAGGTCTGGGTAGTACTAGACAATGAACTTTCATTTGTTCTTGCCTTTTAGTCTAAGCCTGTCAGAGAAAAAAAAAATAATATAGTCATTTCTCTGTTTTTAAATCAATTGTTTGGCAATT
Organism: Macrotis lagotis; assembly: GCF_037893015.1. NCBI lineage: Eukaryota > Metazoa > Chordata > Mammalia > Peramelemorphia > Peramelidae > Macrotis > Macrotis lagotis. The sequence continues at coordinate 136,376,633 of NC_133663.1, read as the reverse complement.
TTTCCCCCTATCCATTGCTTTCAAAGAGTTATTCTTATCAGAATCAGGTTGATATCAATTCATTTGAACTTTTCATCTAAATCAGCTAAATAATATCAGTCCTTAATTATAATCTTTTAAAAATAATATTTGCATAATTTTACAGTGGGCAATGAAGCCCAAACTTTAGAAAATATATAATTTGTTCTGGCTGATTTTCAACTCCATGAAGGTTTAATGATGATCTATCTGGGTTTGTATAATGGAAGAGACTTTCCTCTTATCTCACGGTTTTCTATTACAGGTGTTTTGTCATCTTTCTACAAATTGCCAAAAAAAGTTTACTTGGGTAAGCTAGACTGACTCTAAATAAAAATGGCTTATGTTGACTACTTATTTTCTTTTCTGATAGTATTAGAAGAACAGATAAACATATAAAAAGAAAAAAATAAAACTATTGTGACTCTCTAGGTAGGGAACATGTATTTAGTTCACTTTCCTCCCACAAAAGTTTATGGAAAACATGTGATTTCTGTTTTTGTCCTATTTCTTTTTCCCAGCTCTTGTTTGAATAGATAAGTTCAAAAGAGAGAACCCAGATTCCCTGTTACTCTGTTACCCTTTGATCTTTGTTCTGACTTTTGAATTAAAGCAGAATAAATTTACTCCTCTTTTAAATGATGGTCATTTCAATGCATGAATAAAAACTTCATTGTGTACTCATTTTTTTCTAGAAAATGTAAGAGTTCCAAAGCATTTTAGGTTCCTACATATTTGATAACTCGATACTCGAAATTCATTAAAATCAATGGATTTTTGTTGCTTCTGTTCACATGAAATTATGTCTGGAAACATCAGTCTCTTCAAGTATATTTGCTATTTTGAACTGAAACATAAAATGTAACAATATTCAACATCAAAATTATCTAATTATACTTGAACATCAATCAAATATTTGAGATATTTTGACTTTGATCACGTTAGATGGTGTAATATCTATCTTTCCATAATTGTGATACCTTCAAATTTGGGAAAAAATAATTTTTATCTTTGTCCATGTTATTTCTTAAAATGTTATATAAAATAACTTAATGATAGAATCCTGTGACCCTAGGAAAACTTGTTTTCCTTCCATTACTCTCTAATCTTTGGAGCTGACAATCAAAACAAGACTGAATCCACCCACTGTGTTTTAATCCATTTTAACAATTTCATATTTTCATAAGGATTTTATGACAATCTTTATGAAATATTTTTCAAATTGCTCTAAATCATTACTGATTAGGGAAATGAAAATTAAAGTATCTCTGACATACCACCTCACACCTCTCAAACTGGTCAATATGACCAGAAAAGACAATGATCAATGTTGAAAGGAATGTGGGAAATCTGGGACACTAATACATTGCTTTTTGGCATTGTGGACTCAACCTTCTGGAGAATAATATGGTATTATGCCCAAAGGGTATTAAAATGTGCATACCCTTCGATACAGCAATACCACTACAAGATATATACCCTGAAGATATCATGAAAAGGGGTAAAAACATCTCTTATGCAAAACTATTCATAGCAGCCCTGTTTGTGGTGGCAAAGAATTGGAAACTGACTGAATGGCCTTCAACTGGGGAATGGTTGAACAAATCGTGGTATATGTATATTATGTAACACTATTAGAAACAAGAAGAAATCGAATTCAGAGAAACCTGGAAAGATTTGCATGAACTGAAGCTCAGCAAAATGTGCAGAACCAGAACAATATTGTACACCCTAATAGCCACATGGGGTTGATGATCAATCTCAATGGACTTCCTCATTTCATCAGTGCAACAATCAGTGACAATTTTAGGTTATCTGCAATGGAGAATACCATCTGTATCCAAGCAAAAAAATGTGGAGTTTAGACAAAGACCAAAGTTTATTACCTTTAATTTAAGAAGAAAAGTTATCTTAATTTGTAATTTGGCTATCTATTATATTTTTTCCTTAAGGATATGTTTTCTCTCTCAAAACATTCAATTTTGATCCATGAATAGCATGGAAATCAATGATACCATGGAAACATTGTAAAGACTATCAGCCTGCCTTCATTAGGGGATTGGGGAGAGGGAAGCAAGATTGAGGGAAAATTGTAAAATCCAAAAGTCAATAAAGATAAAAAATAAAATATTTTTCTATTAACTATTACTATGGTATTTGATTGAATGAATACATAAAAGAAATGGTATGATGAAATTTATTAAATCACTTTGTAAGCATAATTACACTCCTAATATGCTCCTAATATGTGCTGGGAATGCAAAGAAAGAAAAAGTACAGGTTTTTTGTTATTGCTGGTTTTTTGCCTTTAAAATTCTCACAGTATATAAAACAGGAGACAATATTCAAATAATATAGCATAGTATAATGTAGGATAATTAATATAATATATCATCATAAGTCATAGCATATTTCTTTTAAAAATTCATCTTATATAATTTACTGTAATTTTATAACTCATTGAAATCTTAATGAACATTAATTCATTTATTTGTTTGTGTGTTGTCTTTCTCTCCTGAATTTCCATTATCAACAAATATAATGTCTAACAGTTGTAGCTTGATCATGAGAAAGAAAATCACATTGTCAAGCACAGATTCCTAAGACATATCAGAGAATTTTTCCAATATCACTTTGATACTATTCTTTGAGTATGATCATTTGATCCTTTCCAAATGATATAATTGCAACATCATGGATTTCATCTCTCTCCATCTTATATCATAATAGAATTGGAGATTTAAATATGTATATATATATATATATATATATATATATAGTTCATTTATTTTAACATTATTTCTTTTAAAATTTTGAATTCTAAATGCTGTCTCTCCCTCACACTGAGACAGAAAGTAATATGTTAATTATGCATGAGAAATCATGTATAATGCAAAACAATTGAAATAGTGCTATTGAAAATAAAATCATGAAAAATAAAGTGAGAAAACTGCATTTTAATTTGCACTTGAAGTTCTCTCTTTCTCTGTAGATACATAGTTTTTTCCTCATGAGTCCTTTGGAATGGTTTTGGATCATTATATTGATCAGAATACTCTAGTCTTTCACATTTGATCATCATTATGACATTGTAGTTACTCATCACAATGATTTTCCAGTCCTCCTCATTTCAATTTTCATTAGATCAAATAAATATTGTCACTTTTTTATCATTTCACCTTTAAAAGTTTGTACCAGAATAGTACTCCATGGCGTTCATGTTCACAATTTATTTTGCCCTTCTCGAATTAATAAACATCCTCTTCAATTTCTAGTTTTTTGTCACAACAAAAACAGTAGGTACAGATATATTTATATGTAGATCCCTTTTCTTTGAGATCTTTGGAATACAAACCTAATAATTATATTGCTGGGTGAGAGGGTGAGCACAGTTTTATAATCATTTGAACATAGTTAAAAAAATATTCTCCAGAATGATTGAAATAGTACACAATTTCAACAATGTTATAGTATTTTTTCATTCCCTATGACATTTTTCAATTCATATATGTGCAACAGTGGATCATTTTAATTTGCACTTTTCATCAACGGTGATCTAAAATTTTTTTTTCATGTAAATCTAGATGGCTTTCTATTATTTATCTGATCATAATCCTTAATCTAATCTCTTTTTATCCCACATCTCCCCATATATTTTGTCCCATTCCTCTATAATTGCCTTCTTGTGTAGCTTAGATTGCTAAAACCATGTAAACTATGTAAAAGCAGCAACTGTTCCAGGGCATAGAAGAGTGCTTCCCTTTGCTCACAAGATAGTGAGGATCCTTCCTTGTCTCAGGGGAGAGAGAGAGAGAGAGAGAGAGAGAGAGAGAGAGAGAGAGAGAAGAGAATAAGAGTAATTCAAATTACAGATCAAGAAAAAGGGAGAGTGATCATGGTCATAGGAAAAATAGAGGACTTCATAAACAATCTGTTCATAGAGGAATACTTGTGGAGGCACTCATGCTGTACCATTTCAGATGAGCAATGACAAGACCTCTCATTAGGTCCTTGGAAAAACAGAAAATTTTGAGAAACTTATAACTAGTTTTGAAATAAAAGCAAAATAATGGACATTAAGCATGAGACACAGACTTCTCCATAAAGTTAGTAGAACACAAGTTTAAGATAAAGTTAAAAATGAAGAAATGGACTGGCAAAATGAGCAAACTAAGAAAAAAGATACTGATCATAGGATACTAAAGAAATGGAAAACCCAAGAAACAAAGAAGTAAGAACAGTTAAAACAAAAGTTCATGAAACATATATATATATATATATATATATATATATATATGTATATATATATGTATATACATATATATATTATATATAATCAAGCAGAATTTCAAGTTGAGTTCAAAATGAATGTTTGAAATAAAAAATAAAAAAAAATACTTGGAAAACAAAATGTGGGCAATGTGGAAAAAATAATGAAGAATATAAACTTATTAATTTAAGAGGAAGAAAAATGTTGAAGAAAATAACCTGAAAATGACAAATGTGGAACAAATAATGCCTTGAAGAGAATTCCTTGAAATCAGAATTTGTCAAAAAGAAAAAGGAGCAAAAAGTTTGCCTGAGAAATGAACTTAAAATGTAGAATTCACAAAATAATAAAAAAAAGAGGTAAAAAATTCATTGTATAATATTATTCCTTAAAAATTAGAATTGGGAGTTGCATGAGTAGGATAAAGATCAAAGATGAGCTAGAGATACAGATACGAAGTGACTAAAACAATAATGGCAGAATCAACAGGCATATAGAAGTCAGGAGAAAGTGCTGAAATATAAGTGGAGTATTAAGTTCAGTTTCTATGGAATTGAGTTTGAGATTCCATTAGCAAAGAGTTATTGCTCTTAGCTTTAGAAATTTTGACTGAAGCATGGTACAATGAAATGTGGGGATCTGTAATTTGAAGGAATGGATTCAAATCCCATCCAATATGATTATTTCCTGATGACCCTGAGCAATTTATTTAATTCTCCTGGGCCTTAGTTTACACATCTGTATAAAAAAGCAAGCTTGGAGTAGATGGCATCCGAGGTACTTCAAGAACTATTATCCTATGGTTTTGTTTTTTTCATGACATTATCAGAACTTCTTTGCATTTTTTTTGCATGTCATCGATTCATTTAAAATCATGAAATGGGAGGGGTGGAGTCAAGATGGCGGCAGGAGAAGAGTCTCTCCTTGGTGCTCTCTACAAAATATTGCAAAAATCTTAAAATTATGACACTAACTAAATTTTCGAGAGTCAGAACCTACAGAAAAATCCAGTGAGGCAATTTTCCAGTCCAAGGTAACCTGAAAAATAGTGTAAAAACTCTATACCATGGGGTTAGAGGGTTGACCCTATTAGAGTGAAGAAACTTCAGCCTCCTGGGAACAACCCAGGGCACCTGGGAGTTGTGGCTCCCAGCAGAAGAAGCAGTTTACTGACCTGCACTCCAGGGAGAACCAAGCACAACTTGGAAGATTGGCAGGGAGACCTCTGCCAGAACAAGCCCAAAGCCCAGGCCCTGAGCACAGTTGCAGCACAGCATAGACACAGCACTCAGTACACTGACAGCCCAGATGTAGAGCTGGCAAGAAAGATCCTCCAGGCAGCTGCACTCTTAGTGCTCAGCCCAGTGAAGGTAAGGGAGTGGAGGGAGACTTCCGAAGTCTGTCCTCTGTCCCTGGAACAGGACTCTGGAGCTCTGAAGACTTTCAGATCCTGCTCAAAGAATATGCCCACAATAAAACAGGAACTTACCCCCCACCAGTCCCATGGCAGAGGGGTGCACTTTGTTAATTCACAGAACAGGAGAGCAGTCAGAGCTTCACACATACTGAAGTCCCTGTGGGGGTGTCCTAATGAAAAAACAAAAGTTCAGGAAGGCCCCAATACCAGGCACAAGCTAATGAAGTGAATAAATCGAAAAAAAAATAAGAAACCTGGCCATTGATAAATACTTTTTCTATGATCTCAAGGAGGATCAAAATATTCGGTCTAAAGATGAGGTAGTTCAAATTTCTGCATCTAAATACTCCAAGAAAAATAGAAGTTGCACTCAGGGTATGACAGAGATCAAAAATATTTTGAAAATCAAGTAAGAGAGATAAAATAAATATTGGGAAAAGAAATGAGAGAGATGCAGGAGAAACATGAAAATGAAGTCAACAACTTAGTCAAGGAGATCCAAAAGAATGCTGAAGAAAATAGCATGTTAAAACCTAGCTTGTCAAACAGATAAAACAGTTCAAAAAATTATTGAGGAGAAGAATGCTTTAAAAAGCCTAATTGGCCAGATGGAAAAGGAGATAAGTAAGCTCTCTGAGGAAAACAAGTGCTTCAGATGTAGAATGGAATTAAAGGAACCTGATGACTTTAAGAGAAATAAAGACACAGTACTTCAATGTCAAAAAAATGAAAAATTAGAAGAAAATGTGAAAAAATCACATTGAAAAATCAACTGATCTGGAAAACAGATTCAAGAAAGATAATTTAAAAATTATTGGTATACCTGAAAGTCATGATCAGAAAAAGAGCCTTGACCTCATTTTTAAAGAATTCCTACAGGAAAATTGCCCCGATATCCTAGAAACTGAGGACAAAATAGAAATTGAGAGAATCCACCAATCTCCCCCCCGAGAAAGATATCCAATAAAGAACTCCAAGGAATATTATGGCCAAATTACAGACTTCCCAAGTTAAAAAGAAAATATTACAAGCAACCAGAAGGACACAATTCAAATATCATGGAGTGGCATTCAGGGTCACACGGGACTTCACAGTAACTACATTAAGGGCTCATAGGACTTGGAATATAATAATCCATAAGGCAAAAAAAAATTGTAGTACAACTGAGAATTAACTACCCAGCAAAACTAAAAATCATCTTCTGGGGTAAAAGATGGACTTTCAAAGAAACAGGGGAATTTCAAATGCTCCTGTTGAAACAACCAGAGCCAAACAGAAAGTTTGACCTTCATGTTCATGACTCAGGTGAAGCATAGAGAGTGGAGGAGAAGGGTAAATTATGATGGACTTAATGATGGGTAACTGCATGTATTCCTGCATAGAAAAATGATTCTGATAATACTAATGTGAACCTTCTAATTTAATAGAGCATGTAGAAGTAGCTTTTATAGATGACGCACAGGAGAGAGCTGAATTTGAAGATAAAATATATTTTAAAATGGAGTCAATGGCTAAAAGGAAAATGTACTGGGAGTAAGAGAAAGGAGAGGTGGAATAGGCTAAGTTATTTCATATAAAAGATATTTTTTCCAATATTCTTTTGCAATGATATGGAATGGGGGAAGGCAAGTGGGAATTAGAGATCCTACACTCTCATCAGAAATGCCTCAGAGAGGAAACAGTATACACACTCCATAGGATATAGACATCTATAGTAAAAAGGAGAAAAGGGGCACAGGGGAAAGCGAGGGATGTGGGTGATAGAGGAGAAGGTAGATCATAGGAGAGAATAGTGAGATATAGCACATTTTCTTTTTTACTTTTTGCAAGGAGATGGGATTTGCTGGCATGTCTGGGACCATAAGCCCTGATGGCTGCTGGGTCTCTGGGGTGGTATGTGGGCTTGGGTCCTCTTGGCCCTAGGGCTGGTGCTCTGTCTGCTGCACCACTAAGCTACCCTACAACACATTTTAGAAGAGGGACAGAGTGAAAGGAGAGAGAAAATATAATATATGATAGTGGAGAGGAATGGATAGAGGGAATTACAATCAGCAAGAGTAACTGTGGAAAAAATATGGAAGAAACTTCGGTGATGGGCTTATGATAAAGAATGTGATCCACTTGAGACAGAGTTGGTGGTGCCAGAATACAGATTGAAACAATTGTTTTTCTCTTTCTTTTACTTTATTTCTCATGAGGTTCTATATTTTGTGGGATAGGGGTTATTATGTTTACTCTTAAAGAAGAATATTTTAGTAATGTATAAATAAAGTCATATTAAAGAAATAACAAATAAACCAGGAGGGATGGGAATTCAGGGAAGCCTGGAATGATTTGCATGAACTGATGCTGATGAGATGAGCAGAACCAGAAAAACATTGGGCAACCTAACAGCAACATGGGGGTGATCATCATCCTTGATGAATTTGCCATAAGTGCAACAATCAGGGACAATTTGGGGCTATCTATGATGGAGAATGTAATCTGTATCCAGAGAAAGAACTGTGGAGTTTAAACAAAGACCAAAGACTATTACCTTCAATTTAGGAAAAAAAATGTTATCTCATTATGTATTTTTGATATCTCCTATACTTTATTTTTCTTCCTGAAGGATATGATTTCTCTCTCATCACATTCAAGTTAGATCAATGCATACCATGGAAACAATATAAAGACTAATAGACTGCCTTCTGTGGGGGAGGGGGAGGAAAGCAAAATAGGGATAAATTTGTAAAAGTCAAAATAAATAAAATTGGCCATCAAATTGAAAAAATAAAATCATGAAATGATTTTTAATGCATAAAATACACAGGATCACAAAAAATTAGAATTGGGCATGTGAAAATTAATGAATTCATGAGACATAAATAAACATTAAAATGAAATAAAAAGATGAAATGTAGATGAAAATGTGAAAGAATTCATTGGGACAAAATAACTGTCCTAGAAAATATATTTAGGAGAAATAATCAAAGAATTATCGGACTATTTGAAAGCCATGAACAAAAAAAATAAGTGCTGGACATTATCTTTCAAAAAAATTTAAATTAAAACTGCACTGATATTCTAGAAGAGGGTAAAATTGTAGTTGAAAGGATTCACTGACAAACTTTTGAAAAAATTCCAAAGTGAAAATTTACATAAATATATGGTCAGATTGAAAGCAGAGTAAAAACACAAAGAAAAAAAGGAAAAAAATAAGAAAAAAATTAGGATGGAGGACAATACTTAATAATTAAAACTGTGAATAGGAAAAGTATTAACTCACTCATAAAAGGGAAAGGTATAAAATAGATCAAAAACCAACATCAAAGTATGTGATGTCTATAAGAAACACATTTAAAATTGAGAAGTTCACAGTGTAGAGGAAAAAAGCTTGAGTTAAATATATGTATGTACAATTAAAAGCTGTCACCATTGGTAATCATTATTTCAGTCAAAGAAGGGAAAAAATAGATGTACTTAAAAGATGTAACGAAGGAGGGAGCCAAGATAGTGGCAGGAGAACAGTCTTTTTCAGGAGCTCTTTCCAAAATATTTCAAAAAGCTTAAAATAATGGCTCTAAATGAATTTTCATGAGACAGAACCCACAGAAAGATCCAGTGAAGCAATTCTCCAGACCAAGGTAACCTGGAAGATTATGAGCATGCTCTGTTTCAAGGAGTTAGAGTGGGTGGTAGTGAAACCAGGATCAATAGGAAAGAGCAAGGGACCTTCGGCCTTCTGGGAACAGCCCCAGGGCATCTGGGTCCCTGGGAGTACTGGGTCCCCACAGCAGAAGCAGTTTCTTAACCAGCCAACCCAGCTTACCTGAAGCAGAACTTGGAAGATGAGTGGGGAAACCTCTGCCAAAGTGAGTCGGCACACATATGTCCCTCAGCATAGCCACAGCTTTCAGGGTAGGCCAGATCCCAGGAAACAGAAGCAGGTCCACAGAGCCAACCACCAGGGATCTGCCCTGTAGCTTTTTCCAGCGTGCTCAGGCCACAGAAGGTAAGGGGGTAGGCGGAGACTCTCAAGGTGTCTCCTCTGTCCTTGGGACAGAAATCTGGGGCTTTGTCCAAATTCAGACCCTGGGCACAGTCTGAGCACCCTGTTGCTATAGGGCATGGAACCTTTGCACAGCTCAAGGGCAGAGAGGGGAGTGCTTGCAGTTATCCACAGACCAAAACACAGGGCAGGAGAACAGCCAGAGCCTCTCTTAAGGCTTATAAGTAAACCCTTACAGGGTTGCCTCAATAATACTCAAAAGCTTGGGAAGCACATCAAAACCAGGGTGCAGGTTGGGGAAAAGAATAACAGACAAACCACAACAAAGCTTTTGAAAATCAAGTGAGGGAGGCAGAGGAAAAATTGGGAAGAGAAACGAGAAAGATGCAGGAAAAACATGAAAACCAAGTCAGCAGCATGTTGAAGGAGAGCCAAAAACTGGTGAAGAAAACATGCTAAAAACTAATTTAGGTCAAATGGAAAAAAAATTGTCCAAGAACTTAATGAGGAGAACAGCACCTTAAGAAGCAGGAATTGGCCTGTTGGAAAAGGAGATAAGAATACTCTATGAAGAAAACAATTCGACTTCCGGCCAAGATGGCAGAGAGAAGACAGGCACAGTTCTAAAGTCTCCTGATCTCTTCCCCATCTATCACATGAAACAAACCTCTTAAAAGTAAGCTGAACCAGGAAACCCAGAAAGAAAAGCCAGGAGAGGAAGACCTACCTCAGGATTTGTCTCTTGCAGCAGCCTTGGCTGAGTACCGGCGGGTGAGTCTGGGCTCTGAGGGAGACACAGCCTGGGATCAGCCAGATTAACAGTTGAATTGGAACTGGGAGTCTGAAGGCCCCAGAGCCGGACCTGCTGCATCAGTGGTGGGGCTGGACCAAAGGGGCTTGGGTCCGCAGGGAAGCAGAAGCACTGGTGTTGGTGCTGTCCCCCTGGAGCTTGGGGACCAGGCTGTGGGAAGAGTTCTGGTGCAGGAGAACAGCAGACACCATCCCTAGGCTTCTCTGGTCTGAGAAACACTGTGGGCATGCCTCTATAGCACAGAGGCCTTTCCTCAAACAAAGGCAAACTACTTCTGCCTCAAGGCCCAGGTGTGTAAGCAGAAGACCCAGCCCAGCTGAGGAATCACCTCAGGCCAGGGTGAAGCCCATTATTGATTGATGGCAAAAGAATTCAATAGTTCCAACTCCTGCCTTCAAAAGGGAGAAGGCCTCCCAACCAAGGTCACAGACACCCCAGAGAGGGCAACCAGCACCTCCTACTGGCCAGCCAGAGAAACTGCACTCAGTAAAGCCTTCAGCAATCTCAAGCCCAGGTGAACGAACCCCTCCCCCAACTCAAGGTCTTAGCATAATAAAGAAGGGTCAGTGGAAATTTGGATCCATAGAAAAATTCCTGGAAGGGTAAGACCCCAACTCAGAGAGACCTGAAATCCCTGAGGAGAATACAATCTGGTCTCCAGCACAGAAAGACTTCCTTGAAGAAATAAGGAAGGAGCTTAAAAATTTGGGAGAGACAATTAATACCTTAGAAAGTACAATTGGACAAACACAAAAGGAGAATAAATCTCTCAGATCATCAACTGGACAATTACAAAATGAGAATAATTCTCTCAGATCCTCAAACGAGCAAAGGCAAAAAGAAATTAATTCTCTCAAAACCTCAATTGGTCAAATGGAAAGCTCTTTAAAAAGTAGAATTGACCAACTGGAAAAGGAGTTGCAAAAGGTTAAGAAAACTCCTCCCCCCCAAAAAAATAATGGAGTCTACAGAAACTAATGACTCCATGAGACAGCAAGAGTCAGTTAAACAAAATCAAAAAATAGAAAAAAATGAAGCAAATGTAAAATACCTCATCAACAAAACCACTGACCTCAAGAATAGATCGAGGAGGGGCAACCTGAAAATTATAAGACTTCCTGAAAACATTGAAGAGAAAAAAAAAAGCCTGGATTTAATATTACAGGATCTAGTGATGGAAAACTGCCCTGATATCATGGAATCAGAGGGCAAACTAGTTATTGAAAGAGTACATCGATCTCCACCAGTAAAAAGATCCTAAAATGAAAACACCAAGGAATGTTGTGGCCAAACTCCAGAACTATCAGATAAAAGAGAAAATCCTGCAAGCAGCCAGAAAGAAACAATATAAATATCAAGGAGGCACAGTAAGGATCACGGAGGACATGGCTGCATCAACTTAAAGGGACAGAAGGGCCTAGAACGAGATATTTCGAAGAGCTTGGAATGCAGCCAAGAATCTACTTTCCTGTAAAGCTGAGCCTTCTCTTCCAGGCAAAAAGATGGACATTTAATGAAATGGAAGAATTCCAAAAATTTCTGATGAAAAGAACAGAGCTAAACAGAAAATTTGGACATCAAACAGGAGGTTCAAGAGAAACATGAAAAGGTAAAAAAAAAAAATGGGGGGCAGTAAAAGGAAAAAAATGCAATCCAGTAAGTTGAAACTGGCTATATCCCAGCATGGGGGGGGAGGAAAAAGACACTCATAAATCCTGAGAAATGTAACTCTAACAGAGAGAATATACCTGGCCAGAAATGATGGACATCCATGACCTACCCATGAGACTGCTATCTAATGAGCTGTAACTGGCTTTAACCACACTTGGGAGAAGACTAATAATTCTCAGGAATTTTGACTCTATTCAATAGAATATACTGAACTAGAAGGGACAGACACTCAGAATTTTCTATGACCTAGATAGAATGATCTAAAAAAAATACACTACCTCCCTAAAAAAAAGGGGACAGGAAAGAGACGGGAGGAGGGAAGGGATTGAATGGGACAAATCCCATTACATTAAGAGGTACAAAAAACCTATGATAATAGAGGGGAAGAAGGGAGCAGAGGAGAAACACCTGAATCTTCTTCTCATCACACTTGGCTAAAGGTCAACCCACACATACTCAGTTAACTTATAAAACATCTTAACTTTCAAGTATTAAAAGGGTGAAAAGGGGAAGGGGGATGGAGAAAGGGAAGGTGAGTGGGGGAAATAAGAGGAAATAACAAAATGAAGGGAAGGGAAAAGGGAAAAAGGGAAAGGGGAAAGAAAGGGGAGGGTGTGATATAGGAGGGCAAAAACACTAAAGGGGGTGGTATTCCAAAACAAAATACTGGGGAATATGGATAAAAGCGGGGAAAGGGGGGGAAATACAAACAGAGGGAAGATAGCACAGAGGGCAATAAAGAATTAGTAATCATAACCTTGAATGTGAATGGGATGAACTCTCCCTTAAAACGTAAGCAAATAGTTGAGTGGATTAAAAAACAGAATCCTACAATATGCTGCTTATAAGAAACTCATTTGAAGCAGAGAGATACATATAGAGTAAAGGTAAAAGGTTGGAGCAAAATATATTTTGCCTCAGCTGAATTAAAAAAAGCAGGGGTAGCAATCCTTATCTCAGACAAAGCATCAGCAAAAATAGATAGTGTTAAAAGAGATAAGGAAGGAAACTGTATCCTCCTAAAAGGTACCATAGACAATAAAGTCATTTCAATATTTATAATATATGCACCCAGTGGGACAGCACCCAAATTCTTAGAGGAGAGGCTGAAATAATTACAGGAAGACATAGACAGCAAAACGCTACTAATGGGAGACATCAACCTCCCTCTATCAGATCTAGATAAATCAAATCATAAAACAAACAAGAAAGAAATTAGGGAGGTAAATAGATTGTTAGAAAAATTAGATATGGTAGACTTATGGAGGAAACTGAATGGAGATAGAAAGGAATATACGTTTTTCTAGGCAGTACATGTAACTTATACAAAAATTGACCATGTACTAGGACATAAAAACCTAATGATCAACTACAGAAAGGCAGAAATAGTGAATACATCTTTCTCAAATGATAATGCAATAAAAGTCATATGCAATACTGGGTCAAGGAGATATAGACCCAGAAGAAATTGGAAACTGAATAACCTCATTTTAAAAAATGAGTGGACCAAAAACAAATTATAGAAAGACTTAACCATTTTACCCTATATAATGATAATAATGAAACAACATACCAAAATCTATGGGATTCATTCAATTCAACTTTCAGGGGATATGTTATAGCTCTAAATTCTTATATGAATAAATTGGAGAAAGAGGAAATCAATGAACTAAACATGCAACTAAAAAATTAGAGAAAGAACCAATCAAAAATCCCCAATCAAATACCAAATTAAAAATTCTAAAAATTAAAGGAAAAATTAATAAAATCAAAAGCAAAAAAAATTGAATTAATAAATAAAACCAAAAGTTGGTATTATGAAAAAACCAATAAAATTGATAAACCTCTGGTCAATTTGATTTAAAAAAAGAAGAAAACCAAATTGCTAGTATTATAAATGAAATAGGTGAACTCACCACCAATGAGGAGGAAATTAAAGTAATAATTCGAAATTATTTTGCCCAACTCTATGCCAATAAATTTAATAATCTAATGAAATGGATGAATATTTACAAAAATATAAGTTGCCCAGGTTACATGAAGGAGAGTTTAAATACCTAAACATCCCTATCTCAGAAAAAGAAATTCAACAAGCCTTTATTGAACTCCCTAAAAAAAATCTCCAGGGCCAGATGGATTCACAGGTGAATTCTACCAAACATTTAAGGAACAATTAGCCCCAATCCTATATAAACCTTTTGGAAAAATAGGGAAAGATGGAACTCTGCCTAACTCTTTCTCTGAGAACAACATGGTACTGTTACCTAAACCAGGAAGAGTTAAAACAGAGAAAGAAAATTATAGACCTATTTCCCTGATGAATATAGATGCAAAAATCCTAAATAAAATCTTAGCTGTTGGGGGGCGGTGGGGAAGAGGCTTGGCGGTCGCTTAGAGGGGGAAACAGAATCACCTTATAAGGGAATGTTACAGAACTCGGCCCCTCATTGAGTAAGAGTTCATGGGAGGGAGGACAGAGGGGATAAAAGTGTCTGCTGAGAGGTGGGGGGGAGCGGGAATGTGATCACAGAAGAATAAAGACTCATGACCCACCTCAGGCGCTCTGTCTGGTTCTTCCCCCATCAAAGAGTGGGGGCCGGAGGTACCCCGAAGACTCACCACGCGTTGGACTGGTGAGTAAGAGGACGGACTAGCATTAAGAAGCCAGCGTTGTAAATAAAAAACCCGGCAAGTGGTGCCGAAACCCGGGGACCTGATTTTGCTAGGGAACGTCTGAATCCGCTGGTCGGATTCTCCAGACAGCCTCGGTCATTTCTGACCGGGGAGGAAGGAGAGGGCATTTACTCTCAGATATTGCCTGAGGGACAGTATCCCTATTGTGTTTGACTATGCTTTCTTTCTCTCCCCTTTCTCCTTCTGCTCTAATCACGCTCCTTGCCGTGCTGGCCTGTCTGATTGTGCCCTGCTGCCTCCTTCTCTTTTGCCGAACGGGAACTTTCCAGTTCTGCCACCTGTTAGGATTGCAGCCTCGGCTAGTAGACAGCATGGGGGGCCGGAATAGTATTCCCGCCTTTGAGCCGGAGGAAAAAGAGGCCGTTGCAGCGCAGCTTTATAAACTCTGCGCTAAGCATGGCCGTAAATTACCTATCAAGACGTGCCGTGCTTTTGTTGAGAATATCTGGAACATCTGCCCTTGGGTGCAACATAGTGGGATCCAACCAGATAAATGGAAGGTGGTAGGGCAGCAGATGGCCTCTCCTATAATGACACCTGCCCGGGAAAACTGACCCCCAAGGATTTTACAGTGTATAAGATAGTGGATGCAGCCCTGCATCCCCAGGAAGGTGACTTTGGCACGAACAATCAGCACTCAGGTGGGTAGCTCGTTGGCGGGATCGGATTCAGAGAGCTCAGAGGAAGAGGGAAGGCCACTCCCTCCCCCTGTATCCATGGGAGGAACTTAGAAGAAACAATGGGGGAACAAGGGGCCCCCAGGGAGAAGATTCAGGGCCGGAAGTTTCCGAGCGCGGGAAGGGAGGGGTGCAAACAGTCCTCAGGGGTGGCAGGAAGAGGAGCGTGAGTAGGTGGGACCGGGAGGCTGCTGACGAGGAGGGAGGAGTCCACGCTGATTGGACAGCTGCCGCGCCCCAGGCGTTGGCGGCCCAGCCAGGAAACAGAGGCAAAAAAATCCCCCGTGTTCCTTGTCCGCCCTTCAGAGATCCCCTCAAGGGCTCCGCCCATCCGGCCTACTTGCCACCAGTGCCTCCATAGCAATAGAGAAAGGGGAGGAGGTGGACTGGGATGACTGGGGGCCTCTACCCGGTATTAACGGACCCCCTTACCGGAGCCCGAGACTACCGCCCTGTCCCCTTTTAAGATGCTTAAGGAACTTAAGGAGGCCGTGACTAAATACGGCCCAAGCTCCCCCTTATGTAAAAAGACTGATGCAAAACCCTCTTTGCTACGCACCCTTGGACCCCTGCTGACTTTGACGAAATTGCAGCCCGCGTGCCTAGATGCCTCCTTATATTTAGCTTGTAAGGCTCAGGCCCGCAGAGAGGCCTCTAAGCTGGCAAAATCCCGGGGTTATACTCCCCTGGATTTAGCCATTGACCTCCTGTGTGGAACTGGAGCCTATACTGACCCTGCTGTTCAGGCCCAGTATGGCCAGTTTTGAGCTAGAGACTTGTTAAAGAAACACATGTTGCAGCTTGGGATAAGATTGGAGCCATGAAAGGGGGGAGAGCCACACAGAAGTTGGTTGGGCTGAAGCAGAGAGCAGATCAGACACCCCTCTCATTTGTGAACGAGGTTAAAGAGACAGTGACTCGTATAATGGGAGACACCCCGGGATCTGATCTACTTATGAGACAATTGATTAAAGAGGGTCTTCGCCCCCAAAGGGATCGCAGCCATTAGCAGCCTTCCCCCCGACGCTTCATTAGAAGGAATTGTTGACAAATTGCTTGGACATGCCCAGCGAGGATTCAATTCAGGCCTTAGTGACTGCCATGGAGAACCGGGAGGATAGCCTCCTGACCCGCCCTTCACGGTATGCAGGTGAGACCACACCTGTTTTGGGTGCGGGAAAGCCAGGGCACCATCAAAGCACAGTGCAGGGCAGCGGCCCCCCCTCCACTTCAGTTCCAACCTGTTATTCCTGTGGAAAGCCAGGTCACATAGCCAGGTTCTGCCGATCCAAAGGGAAGTCGGGAAAAGGGAAAGGAGAGGGGCCCGGCCGCGGGGCCCCCCCCCCCCCGTGCTCGAAGGACAGCGGCCCCATTACTGTGACTATCCCCGTGAGGGTTGACTATAGAGAAGGGACACAGCAGAGAGAGATCGGGCCTTGGGAAACCTCGATGATTCCCATTGAGCTAAATATTTTCCCAGCGCTCATCACAGGGGCTGAGAGATGTGTGGACTTAGTCACCCATACCCAGGTCATTTTTGGTCCCGGAAGTCCCACATCCGTAAGGGTCACAAACCCCCCACCCCTTTCCCACCCTTGGTAAAACAGGGCCAAGAGGTAGGAAAGGCGCTGCCCTTAGCGGACCCCTCCCCGCTCAATGTGAACTGGGTCGCACCCCGGTCAGCTCTGGGCGACCACTGTTAACCGTAACGGTGGAAAAATCAGAAGCGTCGAAGGGATAATTGACACTGGAGCCGATTGCTCTGTCATAAATAGGGGACAGTGGAGGCGCGAGTGGCCACTCCTACAGAGCCCTCAAGCAGTGACGGGGGTGGGGGGCAATAGATCTGCCATGAAAGCAGCACACGCCTTACGGTGGTCAGCTTTGGAAGAATCTGGACTCTTCACCCCACTGTGCCTACCCGACCTCCCTTATGCATTATGGGGTAGAGATATCTTGAGCCAGCTTAACCTGACACTTGCCACCCCTGATAGCCTGCGGGGAAATTAATTGGGGCCACTCTAGAGATGAGCTTTTCCCCCAGAATAACATGGATTAATAAGAAACCTATTTGCGGTTGAGCAGTGGCCCCTGACAAAAGAAAAGCTCATCGCCCTCACAGACATAGTAATGACCCTCCTGCACGAGAACAAAGTGGAACCGTCCCTTAGCCCGTATAACTCCCCCGTCTTTGTCATAAAAAAAGAAAGGGGGGAGTTGGAGAATGTTGATTGATCTTCGGGCAGTAAATGCCAACATGATACCCATCGGGGGACCCTCCAACCTGGTCTCCCTATGCCCACTGCAGTCCCGCAAGGGTGGACTATTATAGTGATTGATGTTAAAGACTGCTTCTATAGCATTCCCCTCCACCCGGAGGACAAAGAAAAATTTGCCTTTTCCCTCCCCGCGATCAATTTCCAAGCCCCCAGTAAACGTTATCAGTTCACCGTCCTACCTCAGGGAATGGCCAATAGCCCCACCCTGTGCCAGCTTTACATGGATACTCTGCTACATCCTATCAGAAAAGAATTCCCGAATTGCATGCTCATACATTACATGGATGATATCTTGATTACAGCAGCACCTTCTGTGACGGGGGCTCGGGCTTGCTTGCAACGCACCACCCATGTCCTCCGCGAGAAGGGGCTTCACATAGCCCCGGAAAATGTACAGATGGATTTCCCCTATGATTACTTGGGGCATAGGATTTTTCCAGGAAAGATTAGTAGGGCACTTCCTCCGATCAACATCGAGGGATATACTACTCTTAATGATTTTCAGAGGCTTGTTGGCGCCATACAGTGGCTGCGTCCCGCTATGCCCCTCCCATCCTCCTTAATGCAAACCTCTATATGATGTCCTTAAAGGCGACTCCCATCTGTCATCCCCTAGAAGTTGGACCCCTCAGGCAAGACAGGCGCTCTCGGAAATTTTCCGCAGAACCTCTTCCTTCTTGGTTCAATACGACCCGGAGTCGCCTGTCCTCTTCCACACACTGGGGGACAGTTCCCTGGGCTGGGGATGTTTATTCCAGAGACATGGATGCCTTGAATGGCTATACCCCCGGACCACTAAGAGCATCATCCGGGACCGGTGGGAGGCCCTGGCCTTATTTTGCCTTGAGGCCTCAGAGCGATGCCAGCGTCTCTTTGGCCTCTTGCTTGTCCTCAACTTTACCCTCCCAGAGGAGGTGACCCACTCGCTAGTTGATAGATCTATCGCTTGGGCCTAATATGGTGATGCATTCTTTTTGCTTACCATGATTGTTTTCACTGAAAGCCTTTGGCTGTTTAATGAACTAATTCAGGAAGATTGAATCCGCCAAAGTTTCTTAATCACTTTCTTTTGAAAGTTCATCAAAATAAGTAAGTTTAGTTTCCAATAACAGCTATTTATTTAGAATCCAAAATGTTAAACTGCTGTAGACATTGCTTTAGGTTAAAGGATTTTTTGCTTTCTTATTAGTGAAGCATAAGTTATTTTACAAAGAGATACATGTTATTTTATGTTGTTGAAAGATGTAGATTTACTTTATATTGAACAGAGCACCACGAGTCACATTTGGATCAAAAGAAAAAAAAGAATAGTTTAGAGGAAAGCAGAACAAATATTTGTCGGGGTAGAAAATCAAAACAAGTAGTTCACATAGGAAAGGTTTGGATTCAATTTCATAATCACATATGATGCTAAATTAAAAAAATCTTATTTGCACCCAATTTGCACCCAAAAGTATTGTGAATTTGAAGTGAAGTGCTTTTATAATATACAGGGAGTGTTTATTTGAGGGTAAGTGGTGTCAGTTTTTATTTGGAGCAATATTGTTTTAAAATAAGAATAATCATTAGTCTACTTATACCTTCTCTAGCAAGCATCACAAATCTTTCTTCTCATTTCATTTTACAAAATTTTCATCCCTATAGTGTGTAAAACATAATACAACAAGGAAGTAGTGGTATCTTCTATCCCAATTTAATAATTTTATAACTAAGCTTAAGCAAGTTGCCTAAAGTCACATAAACTACTAAGGAAAATACAGAATTGATGATGACAGTGCAATTTGACTCATTCTACTAATGCATTAAGTGCACAAATAAATAAATTAAATGAATAAATAAAAATGAAATTTCAGAATATAGAGGAAAAATAGCAGAACTAAATTAATTATATCTAGGAAAAAAAAATCCTACACTGGAAGCACTATTTAGTGGTAACTTTTCAAAATATTGTAAAGTATATTAGCATTGTAACTGGAGTGCTAAAGCAATGAAAATATACTTTTATTCATCTAAGTAATGCATTAATCTTATAGCATTCTATTTTCATACTTTGGGGGAAAGAACTCACCAAACATATTGTTGAATGTATCTTCTCTTCCACACTAGGGAATGATACTGATTGAGCCATAAATTTCATTGTATTGTCATCATTTGTGATGTCTCAACTTTGTTTCAGTTTTCCTTGATACTAGCATAGTCTTCTCCCATGTTAATAGTCAAGGCTTATTCTCCAATTCTATTATATCCATTGTCAATCTACTTCTGAACAATCATTATCTATTATGTCTTGGAGACATTTGCCACCATTTATCTTTACAAAGAAGAATAAGCAGATAATTCAAATTCTCCTTAAATAGATTCCATTTTTATTCTTGCAATTGAAGATCTTTAAAAAGGCTTCCTTTTTTCATAGCCCTACATTATTTTTTTAGTCATTTTAACAAAAATATCAGAGGACAACTCCACTCATATTTCTTTAACACCTATATTTCCATTCTGGATGATTTGTTTCATCTGAGTCTCTTAGGACATATTTCCTGTATGTAAATTTCTCCTAAATTTTCATTCACTAATGAATAGACAATGTCATTTAAATTTTTTTAAAAATAATCTTCTATAAAATTAAATTACACTTGGTTATTAACTCTAATGGGCACAGACAAATGTACTGCCTACCTTTATGCACAGAAACACAGTCATAAACTTGGATGATCTCTCAATAGTCATCAAGGGCTGTCATTGCATCTCTTCTTATCAAAGTCAAGATAGTGGGTCAAGAACATTTGTTGGCTCTTTTGGTTTATGACTGTGGGATCACAATTTTATGCCAGATAGACAAACTAATGTTTTCAATTATGGCTCCTTTCCATGTTTTGTAATTTATGTCTTAGTTTATGTAATAATGTAGATAAATAAAACTAGAGTAGTATTGCCATACATTATTATTTTGTATGTTTTGGTTTGTTTTCTTACTTAAATTTGAACTTAATTCTAATAATTCTGAAATGTAAGTAATATCTATTATAAGTTGCTTCTTGTCTGTTGAGATAAAAGTTATTCCATTTTTATATTATTCAATGCTCATCAAGTTCAGAGCATATCAAGTATAGGAGAGTGTTCATCACATATAAACATGATGCTTTTGAATAGAATCAAAGCCTGCCACATCTAACTTCTTGAAAATGACTTCCAATTTCCAACACATTTTAATAGACCTCCCCTCAGTACATTTAGTAGTGAAATCACAGCTCAAATTTTGTGACAATTTATTTTGGAGGATCTTTCCAAAACCTTAATTGAATTTCTCTATTTCTTTATCCTCTGCAATGATTATAGGCACATATGCTGCAATTATTTATCTTCATGGTGGTTGCTGTTCATTTTCAGAATGAAACAAATCCATAGAATTCCAGAATTTTAGAAGAGAAAGAGACCTCAGAGAACAATTTAGTCAATCAGTCAAGATATTTGGGAAAAGATGAAATAAGATTAAATTTATTCTCTGTTATTAAGTTGTGTTACATAATGCAAATGTGGTACAGTAGAAAGGACACTGAATTTTGGGTCAATTCTGTCATTTACCAACTGTTACTTTTGGTAAATAACAACCCTTCCCTGAATTCTTTCTCTCTGAAATTAAGAATTTGAACTATATGATATCAGGTACCCTTCCAATTCAACAAATCAAGCTTTTTTTTCCCAATATTATGAAGCTAATTTAAATTTTCACTTTGTTTTCTAATATTTTAAAGTTTCAAACTCTTTCCCCTCTTCCCCCCACACTAATTTTCCATCATTACAGACATGTATACACAAATATATATGTGTGCATAAATATATTGTGTAAGCAAATATATATATATGTATATATAGTGCATACACAATATGCATAATATATATATATATATATATATATATATATATATATATATATATATATACAAATAGGTATTTGAATGGTTGTGTAAAACCATACTATATATACTTCTTTTATCAATTCTTTGTATGGAGAAAGAACATGGTTCAACAGAGGGTTTTTTTTTTATTAATTTGGGAATTTATAGTTCAGGAGAGATTAGTTATTCATCAATGCTTTGAATAATAGAGTGGTGACTATATAAAACATTTTCTTGATTATGCTAATTACATTTTTCACTATTTAATGCTTATCTTTCTATTTTTGTCTTTATAAAATCAACCTGTTCATTTCTTTTTTTATAAAGATGAATTTGAATCTGGGCCCAGACACTTAATAATTACCTAGCTCTGCGACCTTGGGCAAGTCATTTAGACATATTGCATTGCAAAACAAAATCTAAAAACAACAAGAAAAAAGGGAAAGTAAGGAAACTACATCTTCTTAAAAGGTAACATTGGAAATGAAGCTATATGATTACTAAACATTCATGCACCTGGTGATATAGCATTCAGATTCTTAGAGGAAAATCTGAGTGAATTACAAGGAGAAATAGACAGCAAAACATTAATCATAGGAAACCTCAATCTCCCCTCTCTCACAAGATAAACCTGACCAGAAAGTAAACAACAAAGTGAATGAAATCTTAGAAAATTTAGATATGATAGAGTTCTGGAGAAAACTTAATGAGAATAGAAAAAATATACCGTTTTTCTCTGCAGTACATAGCACTTTCATCAAAAGTGATCATGGGGGGCGGCTAGGTGGCATGGTGGATAAAGCACTTGCCCTGGAGTCAGGAGTACCTGGGTTCAAATCCAGTCTCAGACACTTAATAATTACCTAGCTGTGTGGCCTTGGGCAAGCCACTTAACCCCATTTGCCTTGCAAAAACCTAAAAAAAAGAACAAGAAAAAAAAACCTGATCATGTACTAGGGCAAAAAACCTTAAAATCAAATGAAGAAATGCAGAAATAATAAATACATACTCCTTGGACCATGATGCAATAAAAACTATATGTAATAAAGGGTAATGGAAAGATAAACCATGAACTAATTGAAAATATTAAAAAATGTCTTAAGGAATGAGTGGCTATTACAGCAAATAATAGAAATAATCAATAATTATATCCAATAAAAATGATAACAATGAGACATCACACCAAAATATATGGGTTGTAGCCAAGGCAGTTATGAAGGGAAACTTTATATCTCTAAATGACTATATGAATGTAATAGAGAAAGAGATCAATGAATTGGATATGCTACTAAAAAAAGTTAGAAAAAGTACAAATTAAACATCCCCAATTAAATACAAAATTAGAAATTCTGAAAATTAAGGGAGAGATTAATAAAATGGAAAGCAAGATAACTATTTATCTCATAAAACAACTGAGTTGGTTTTATGAAAAAGCCAATAAAATAGACAAAACTCGTGTTAATCTGATTTTTAAAAAAAGAAAATAACCACATTAACAGTAACAAAAATGAAAAGGATGAACTAACCAATGAAGAAGAAATCAAAGACATAATTCAGAGCTACTTTGCTGAACTGTATGTCAATAAATTGGACAACCTGAACAAAATGGATGAATATTTACAAAAATACAAACTGTCAAGTTTAATAGAAGAGGAAATAAATTACTTAAGTAAACCCATTTCAGAAAAAGAAATTGAGGAAGCCATCAATAAACTCCTTGTTAAAACATCTCCATTTCCATATGGGTTTACAAGAGAATTCTACCAAACAATTAAGGAAAATGTAATCCCTATTATACATAAACTATCTAAAAAATAGGAGCAGAAGGAGTTCTGCCAAACTCCTTTTATGAACTCACATGGTGCGGATACATAAACCAGGAAGAACTGAAACAGACAAAGTAAATTATAGACCAATCCCCCTAATGAATATTGGTACAACAATCTTAAATGAAATTTGAGCAATGAGACTACAGCAAGTTATTACCAGGATAATACATCATGATCCCTTTTGATTTACACTAGGCAGGCCGGGAAGGTTCACCATTAGGAAAACACTCAACATAATTAACATATCAATATTAAAACTAACAGAAATCATATGATATTCTCAATAGATGCTGAAAAATCATTTGATAAAATACAACATTGATTCCTATTAAATACACCAAGAAGTTTAGGAACAAATAATATAAATTAATATTCTTTAAATTGGGCAGAGCCAAGATGGGGACAGGAGAAGGGTCTTTCCTAGATTCTCTCTCTCAAAACTTATAAAATAAGGACTCTAACTAAAGTTTTGAGAGACAGAACCCACAGAGAGATCCAGTGAGACAGTTCTCCAGTACAAGTTAACCTGGAAAATAGCAGAAAGGCTCTTCTCCACTGGGTTAGAAAGGTGGCAGCCAGAATGAAGAAACTTCAGCCTCCCTGGGGCAGTCCCAGGGCACTGGGAGCTGTGGCTCAAGGTAGCAGGGGCAGTTTCCAGAGGTACACTTGGGGAGCACTGGGTACAACTTTCAAGATCAGCAGGGGGCCTTTGCCAAATGGAGTATATGAAGCCCATCCCTCAGGGAACTCAATGAGCAGTGTGGCCACTGCAGCCCAGATCTAGGAACCGGAAGCAGGCAGAGCTTGTAAGTAGAAATCCACATGCAACACAGACTTGAGTACTCAGTTTATGTAGGGGAGTAGAGAGAGACTTTTGAGTTCTGTCCTGTGTTGCTGGAACAGGATCTGGGGCACTGAGTGCATTCAGAATCTGATCACAGTCTAGGCGCCCATAGCATAGCAGGGTCCGCCCCCACCTCAGCCCTGTGGCAGAGGTGTGTGCTTGTGGTCATTCACAGACCAGGAGAAAGGACAGAGCTTCACACACTGAGAGCCTTGTTGGGGGGGGGGTATCCCAATAATACTCAAAAGCTCAGGAAGCTCCCCTAAGACCACCCACAAGCTGGGGAAATGAAGAAACACAGAAAAAAGAGGAACACCATTGAGAAATATTTTGTCTATGATCCCAAGGAGGATCAAAATACTCAGTCAGAAGATGAGGATGTCCAAAGTCCTGCATCTAAAGACTCCAAGAAAAATGGAAATTAGGCTCAGGCTATGACAGAGTTCAAAAAAGATTTTGAAAATCAAGTGAGGGAGATAGAAGAAAAATTGGAAAAAGAAATGAGAGAGATGCAGGAAAAACATGAAAAAAGTAAGCAGCTTAGTCAAGGAGATCCAAAAAATTGCTGAAGAAAATAGTATGTTAAAAACCAGTTTAGAACAAATGGATAAAACATTTCAAAAAGCTATTGAAGAGAAGAATGCTTTAAAAAGCAGAATTGGTCAGATGGAAAAAAGAGATAAGAATATTATCTGAGGGAAACAAATCCTTCAGATCTAGAATAGAGCTGAAGGAAGCTGCTGTCAGGACACAATACTTTAAAGTGAAAGAATGAAAAATTAGAAGAAAATGTGAGACAATTGCATTGAAAAAACAACTGATCTGGAAAACAGATTCAGGAAAGATAATTTAAAAACTATTGGGAATGAAATTCATGATCAGAAAAAAGAGCCTTGATCTCATTTTTAAAGAATTCCTACAGGAAAATTGCCCAGATATCCTAGAAGCAGAGGGCAAAATAGAAATTGAGAGAATCGCCTGATCTCCCCTGGAAAGAGATACAAAAAAAAACCCAACCCCCAGGAATATTATAGCCAAGTTCCAGATTCCCAAGTCAAAGAGAAAAAGGGGTTGGAATATAATATTCCAGAAGACAAAAGAGCTTGGAATGCAACTGAGAATCAACTACCCAGCGAAAGTGAATGTTCTTTTCCAGGGAAAAAGATGAACTTTCAATGAACTATGGGAATTTCAAATGTTCCTGTTGGAATGGCCAGAGCTGAATAGAAAGTTTGATCTTCAGTTAAAGAACTCAGGTGAAGCATTAGAGAGTGGAGGAGAAGGGTAAAATATGATAAATTTAATGATGATGATGAACTACATGTATTCATGCATAGAAAAATGATACTGATAATAATAATAGGAAACTTCTCATTTAATAGAGCAGGTAGACGGAGCTTTTATGGATGAAGTGCAGGAGAGAGTTGAGTTTGAAGATATAACATTGTAAAAATGTAGTCAATGGCTAAAAGGGAAATGTAATGGGAGTAAGAGAATGGAGAGGTAGAATCGGCTAAGATATTTCTAATAATAAGATTTTTTTATTACAGTGAGCTATTGCAATGATATGGAAAGGGGGATGGCAGGGGGCAATGAGGGAACCGTCACTCTCATCAGAGGTGCCTCAGAGAGGAAACAGCATATTTATATACTCTATAGAGTATAGACATCTAGAATAAGAAGGAAAGAAGATGAAAAGGGGGATGGGGGTGATGTGAGTGATGGAGGAAAGGGTGGACTACGGGCAAGGGTGGTCAGATATAACACATTTTCTTTTTTACTTCTTTCAAGGGGCTGGGATTGGATGATTTGTCTGGGACCACAGAACTGGGTGGTTTCTGGGTGTTAGGGGTGGTAGGTAAGCTCGGGGCCTCTTGGTCCCAGGGCCAATGATTAGTCTGCTGTGCCATTCAGCTAGCCTACAACATATAGTGTATGGTAGTGGGGAAGTACAAATGGAGGGAGCTGCAATAAGTAATGGCAACAATGGCAACAATGGACTTTTGTGATGGACTTATCCTAAAGACTGTGATCCAATAGTGACATAGTTGGTGGTGTTGGAACACAGAGAGAAGTACATTTTTTATTACTATTATTGTTATTTCAGGGGAGGGTTCAGGGAGGATGGGGTTGGGTGGCTTGCTTGGAGTCATACAGCTATATCATTGTTGGATGCCTGAGGCAGGGATTTGGACCTGGATACTCCTGACTCCTGGGCTGGTGCTCTGTCTACTGTACCACCTGGCCATCCCTACTACTTTTATTATTATCATTATCATCATCATCATAATCATCATCATCATCATCATCATCATCATCATCCTCATCATCCTCATTTTATTTTATTATGCTTTTTGGGGGGGTTTTGCAAGGCAGTGGGGTTGCGGTGGCTTGGCCAGGGTCACACACCTTGGTGATTTTTGGTGTCTGGGGACAGATTTAGGCTCAGGTATTCCTGACTCCAGGGCCAGTGCTCCATAAAGTGTGCCACTTAGCTGCCCCTATTATTATTATTATTTTAATTTTTTCTTCTTTACTATTCATGAGGGTCTATTTTTTGGGGGAGGGGGTATTATGTTCACTCTTAAACAAGAATATTTTAGTAATGTATAAAAAACATCATTTGTTGGGGCGGAGTCAGGAATACCTGGGTTCAAATCCAGTCTCAGACACTTAATAAATACCTATCTGTGTGGCCTTGGGCAAGCCACTTAACCCCATTTGCCTTGAAAAACATGAAAAAAAAACATCATTTGTACAAAAATAAAATAAATATAAAAATATTTTAATAAAAACATTTTAATCAAAAATTCTCTAAATAAGGAATAAAATACAATAAAATAATATTCCTTAAAATATTAAATAGTATCTATCTAAAATATCAATAACTATACTCAGACCATTTCTAATAAACTCATGGATGAAACAAGGATGCCCTTTATTACCATTATTATTCAAAATACTTTTAGAAATGCTAGCAACAGCAATAAGAGAAGAAAAAGAAATTGAAGGAATCAGAAATGGCTATGAGGAAGCAAAACTTTCACTCTTTGCAGATGATATAATGGCATACCTAGAAAACATGAGAAAAACCATCTAAAAATTTCCTTGAAACAATTAACAAATTCAACAAAGCAGCAGGATATAAAATAAATGAACAAATCATCAGCATTTCTATGAATGAATAACAAAGCCCAAGGACAAGAGATACAAAGAGAAATACCATTTAAAATAAATACACATTAAAACCTGGCAATGTACTTACCAAGACAAAACTAAAAAACATATGAACACAATTATAAAACTCTCCTCACCCAAATAAAATCAGATCTAAATAATTGGAAAACATGTCAAATGCTTATGGCTAGGTTGAGCTAATATAAGAAAAATGTAAATTCTACCCAAATTAAATTACTTATTTGGTGTCATCCATAAAAACTACCAAATAACTACTGTACCAAGTTAGAAAAAAAGTCACAAAATTCATCTGGAGCAACAAAAGGACAATAATAGCATGGGAAATGATGAAAAAAATGTAAAGGAAGGTGGCCTAGCTTTACTAGATCTAAAACTGTACTATAAAGCAGCAGTTATCATGGTACTGGTTAAGAAACAGAATAATGGATAAGTGGATTAGGATAGGTTCAAAAGAAACTGCAGTAAATGACCACTGCAATCTACTAATTTTCAAACCCCAAAACAAAAGCCTCTGGTATAAGAACTCACTATTTGACAAAAGTTGTTGGGAAAACTGGAAAATAGTATGGCAAAAATTTTCTTACATCTACATCTCACATTCTATACCAAAATAAAGGGTAAATGTGTATAAGATTTAGACATAAAGAGTAATATTTAATATAAATTAATAGATCAAAAAATACTCAATCCCTCTGGTGTATGTAAAAGGCATAAATTTAATACCAAACAAGAATTAGAGCACATTATGAACTACAACATGAATGACTTTGACTATCTTAATTTTAAAAGATTTTTTCACTAATAAAATCAATACTGCCAACATTAAAAGAAAAGCAGAAAGTTGGGAAACAGTCTTCATAAACAGGAGTTCTGATAAACATCTCATTTCCAAAATAATAGAGAGTTACATCAAATTTATAAAATTAAAATCATCCCCCCAATTGATTGATGGTCAAAGGATATGAACAGACAGCTTTCAAATGAAGTAATTAAAGCTATATAAAATTAAATGAAAAATGCTCCAAATCACTATAAATCAGAGAAATGCAAATTAAAACAACAATGTGGTATCATCTCAGACCTAGCAGATTAGCCCAGATGAGAAAAAAGGATTATGATCAATGTCAGAGAGATTGTGGGAGTACTGGTTCATTGATGCATTACTCGTGGAGTTGTGAATGCATCCATCCCTTCTAGAGAGCAATATGGAACTATGCCCAAAGACCAATAAAGCTATTCATACCATTTGACCCAACAATTCCAATTCTAGTACTATATCCAGACAAAATTGTAAAAATTTTAAAAAGTTCCACATATTTCCATATATTCATAGCAGCTCTATTTGTAGTGACAAAGAATTGGAAATTGAGGGGTTATCTATCTATTAGGAAATTGCTAAACAAGTTATGGTGCATGAATACTACTGAATATTATTGTTCTATAAGAAACCATTGATTATTTTATTTATCTTAGTTTCTTTATTCTTCTCATAGCTATTTCTTGCATTTCTATTCTAATATTTAATAATATATGTAATAATGAATTTCTTTGTTTCACTCCTGATTATCTAGGGAATGTTTTGCTAAAAATAATGCTAACTGATGTTTTTTATTGATGGTTATTGAAATTTTTAAAATTCATTTATTCCTATGATTTCAAGTGTTTTTAAATGAAAATATGCAAAACATTTTTCTGAACATGTTGATATGATTTTGTTGCATTTATTATTGTTATAACCACGTTACATTAATAGTTTTTTTTTTCTGATATTCCATTTTGAGCCCCAATTGGAGACGTTATAATCTTTTTGATATATGGCAGTCCCTAGCTTATATTTTATTTTATCTAGTATTTTTGAAACAATTTTCATCAATGAAACTGATTTATGCATAATTTTCTTTCTCTGTTTTTCACTTTCTGTTTTGCTATCAGTAGCACATTTAATCCATACTATGAATTTTGTAGGACTAATTATTTGGCTATTATTCCAGGTTTTTGTTGATCTTTAAATGCTGGGTTAAATTCACTTGTAAGTCGAACTGATCCTAATGTTGTGATTTTTTTTAAGCAGCTCATTTATGATTGCTTAAATTATTTTTCTAACATCTTTATGTGTTTTATTTTCTTGAATTTCTAAATTTATTAGCATGTAATTGGGCAAAAATGATCTCTAATATTAATTGCTTTGAAAAAATAATTGCTTTGATTTCATGTTCATTAGTTTTATATTCATTCTGTGTGTTTGATGCAAGTAATTTTATTTGATTTTTAATAAAATTAAATCCTAGTTTCATTAATATGACAAAATTTTTAAATTAAGTTTCGTTAATTTCACCTTCAATTATAAGAATCCCTAATTAGGAGTTCAATGGCAGATATTAATTAAAAATAAAATAAAAACTAAACTACAAACATCCAAACATGGGAAGCAAATACTTGTAACTATTGAGAATTGTTTTTCTCATAGGATAATTAAAGGAAGTTTACTTATATAAAGAGTATAGCTACAGATTCATTATGAAAGTGATGATGCTTTATCTAATACTTTATCTAATGAGGATAGTATTTCTATTGAACAACTACAGGTAGTTATTCAGAGGATATGTGTTTAAGTGGTCATGAACTAATATTGCTTTACATGATACTTTAATACATGCTATAAAAGTTATTTGAAAAGAGTTTATAGTATATATCTATTCTAATTTGATATATTTAAGACCCTTGAGAATTGTCTTTTAATGAGACGGTAGATGAAAGCATCTCTGGGGAGAGACTGGGAATATGAAGTGGTATTTGAGGTAATGATGCTTATAAATGTATAAATCAATCAATCAGTAAATACTTGAGAGTAATATTTCTATCATGTAAGTTAAAATGAGAATATTTTTCACAGAGGTTATGGTACAAAACTGGTATAAAACAATTAAGACAAGAAAAGAAAGATTATGTTTGGAGAAAGTAAGGCATCAGAGGATAAATAAAATCACATGAAGAGGCACAAAGGCCTATTGCAGAGTTAAGGAAGAAAGGGACTACTGAGTAAAACATACTTTTAATGGATATGACTCAAAGAGGGAATGATATGCATTCACAAATGGATGTAAATTTTTATGCTTCCCTTCAGGGAAGAAAGGAGGGAAGGTGAAAGAAAAGGGTATAAGGAACTGATTAAAAGGAGGGTGAAAGGGGCAGCTAGGTGGAGCAGTGGATAAAGCACCAGCCCTGGAGCCAGGAGTACCTGGGTTCAAATCCAGTCTCAGACACTTAATAATTACCTAGCTGTGTGGCCTTGGGCAATCCACTTAACCCCATTTGCCTTGCAAAAACCTAAAAAAAAAGGAGGGTGAAAGTAAAAGTTAAGATGAAGTAAACGTTAAAAAAATAACTAAAAGTGGAAAGGGAGAAGTAAAGAGCTGATAGAAGGCAAGAGGATAAAGAAGCAGCGATCAGAAGCAAAAAACAAAAAACGATGAACAGAGATGGGCAATGGGAAAAAGGAAATAAACAAATGGTTGTTGAGAGCTTGAAGAAAAATACAGAGAAAGTGATCATAAGCATAAATTTGAATGTGCTGAACTTTACCATAAAATGGAAGTAGACAGCAGACTGTACAATGTGTTTTTTTATAAGAAACACATAAAACACATTGTATTTTTAAAAGATAAGAAAAGAATATATTAAATAATTTAATTTAAAATTTAAATTTATAAATATAAATTTATAATTTATATAAATATATAAAATTTTTATTTATTTACATAAAATTATAAATAAATTTATATAAATTTCATATCCTTTGACCATCAATCAATTGGGGGATGATTTTAATTTTATAAATTTGATGTACCTCTCTATATATTTTGGAAATGAGATGTTTATCAGAACTCTTGTTTATGAAGATTGTTTCCCAACTTTCTGCTTTTCTTTTAATGTTGGCAGTATTGATTTTAAAGTAAGGAATGTTAAATGTATTCTTTTCAGAGAATTATCTAATTATCTAATAATTATCTAATAAATATTACATATAATAAAAGACCATAAAAAGATAAATTAAGATTAACTAGAAAATAAATAAACTAATGTTAGAGACTGTGTATATCAAACAAGAAATCATATAAATAATAAGCAATGGCAATGATCAGATATCATAAAATACTTGTGGGATGTACTTAAAGCAATTATTAGGTAAAATTTTATATATCTAAATGCACGTATGAATAAAAGTAGAGAATGCAGGAAAAACATGATTGAGTTGGCAATCCAAATAAAGCTAGAAAAAAAACAAATTAAAAATCCTCAATTAAATTCCAAAGTACAAAATCTGAAACTCAAATAAGAAATTAATAAAATTGAAAGTAAGAAAGCTATTGACCTAACAAGCAATATTAAGGGTTGGATATATAAAATACAAGAAAATGAATAAAACTAGAATTAATTTGATAAAAAAAGAAAGAAAAGCAAATTAATAGTATAAAAATGAAAAGGTTGAGTATACCAAAAAAATCAAGCAATATAAGATAAATGGGGGCAGCCAGGAGGTGCAGTGGATAGAGCACCAGCCCTAATGGTTTGTTGGTGGATGGAGCTGTGAGCTCATTCAAACTTTCTGGAGAGCAGTTTGGAATAATGTCCAAATGGTAACAAACATATGCACACTTGTTGATCCAGAAATAATATTCATAGCAACCCTATTTGTGGTGGGAAAGAATTGGAAATTAAGTGAGTGTCCTTTGCTGTGGCTTGCTTCCTTGGGGTCCACAGCAGCGACCTCCCTCCAGGAGGGGAGCTGAGAATAAGGAGTCAAGCTACTACTGCCTTATGCCTCCAGCTCAATTTTATTATTGCTTAGCTATTACATATATACTGTTAGGTCTTCCAGGATAGAACAAAGAATAATGAGGTAATTGTTAGGGGGTGCAAGCTATGTGTAGGTACAGCTTCTTGCATTACAGGGTAGGAGGGTATGTTATGGAGGAGATGATAAGGCACAGCTATATCTACTGCCCTTGGACAGTGGGGCAGAATGTCCAGCTCCCAAGGACTCCAGCTCACCTTATCTATCAGGGTGGCAAGCCAGATCCTGAGACTGCCCAGGTGGCGGTTTACATGGAGATGATTTGTTTCATGGCTGTTAGAATAGCCTGTGTACCCACAGTCCTTCAATTGGGGAATGGCCTAACAAATTGTGGTATATGTACATCATAGAGTGTTGTGAATTTGCATGAACTGATTCTGAAGGAGATGAGGAGTACCAGAAAAACATTGCACACCCTAACAGTAACATGGGGATGATAATAAAACAATTAGGGAAAATTTGGCGCTTTCTATGATGAAGAATACAATCTGTATCCAGAGAAGGAATTGTGGAGTTTGATCAAAGATCAAAATATATTACTTTCAATTTAGGAAAAAAAACATACTATCTTGTTATGAAATTTTGCTATCTCATACTTTTTTTCTTCCTTAAGATTATGAATTCTCTGTCATCACATTCAACTTTGATCGATGTATACCATGGAAACAGTGTAAAGACTAACAGAATGCCTTCTGTGGGGAATGGGAGGGATGGAACAATAGGGGGAAAATGTAAAACTCAGAATATATACAAAATTTCTTTTAAAAAATAATAAAAAATAAAAAAATCCAATAGAGTTAGGGGAAACCGATGCCTTCATGGGACAAAAAGAAACTGTTAGACAAAACCAAAAAATGTAAAAAAATAAGAAAAATGTTGAATACCTCATCAGCAAAACCATTAACCTAGAGAACAGATTGAGAAGAGACAACCTAAGAATTATTCCTCTTCCTGAAAACATTGAAGAGGAAAAAAAAGCCAGGAATTAATGTTATAGCATTTAGTGATGGAAAACTGCCCTGAAATCATGGAACCAGAGGCAGAAATAGTTATGGAAAGAATATATCGATCCCCTCTGGAAAGTGATCCCAAAATTAAAACACCAGGGAATATTGTGGCCAAATTCCATAACTATCAGATAAAAGAAAATCCTGCAGCCAGAAAGAAACAATTTAGGTACCAATGAGGCACAGTAAGGATCACACAGGAACTGGCTGCATCACCATTAAGGTATCAAAGGGCCTGGAATACAATATTCTGAAAAGCAACAGAACTGGAATGTGGCCAAGATTTCATTATCCAGCAAAACTGAGTCTTCTGTTCCAGGGCAAGAGATGGACATTTAATGAAATAAGAGACTTCCAGCTTTTACTGATGAAAAGACAAGAGGTTAATAGAAAATTTGGACTTCAAAAAATGAAAAGAAAAAATGGGGGGGGGACTTCCATTCACTAAGATAAAATTTCCTATATACCTACCTGGGAGAAAGATATTAATAACTCTCAAAAATTGTAACTTTATTAGAATATATTAAGCCAAAACTGATGGACACTCATGATGTTTCTGTTACTCAGATAGAACTATTCAAAAACAATACCTCTTTAAAATGGGGATCAGTAGAGATGGGAGGATGGAGGAGACAGAATGGATTAAATCTCATTATGTTAAGAGCTACAAAGGACCTATTGCAATAGAGGGTAAGAAGGGAGGAGGTGAGAAGCACCTGAATCTTATTCTCATCAGATTTGGCTTAAAGTTAAAATCCATACACTCAGTGAAATTAAGAAACTTATTTTTCCTTTAAAGTATTAAAGGAGAGAAAGGGGAGGGGGAAGAAAAGGGGAACTTACAAAAGGAAGGGAAGGAAGAAGGGGGAAAGGGAAAAAATGAGACGGGTTGTATATAGGAGGGCAAACACACTTAAGGTGGTAGCAATCAGAAGCAAAATGTTGGGGAATATGGACAAAGTGCAAAAGAAGGGGAAACACAGAAACATAGGGAAGTAACATGGAAGGCAATAAAGTTAGTAATTATAACTTTGTGAATGGCATGAACTCTCCCTTAATACTAAGCAAATAGCAGAGTGGATTAAAAAAAAAGAATCCTACAATATGGTGCTTACAAAAAACTCATCTGAAGAAGAGAGATAAATATAGAGTAAAGGTAAAAGTTTGGAGCAAAAAATTATTTGGCTTCAGCAGAAGTGAAAAAAGCAGGGGTAGCAATCGTTATCTCAGACAAAGCAGCTGTAAAAATAGATAGCATTAAAAGATATAAGGAAGAAAACTATATCGCTCTAAATGATACCATAGACAATAAAGTGATTTCAATATTGAATAAGAATGCACCCAATGGGATACCATCCAAATTATTAGCGTAGAAATTGAAGGAGTTGTAGGAAGATATAGACAGCAAAACTCTACTAGAGGGAGACCACAACCTTCTCCTCTCAGATTTAGATACATCTAACCATAAAATATACAAGAAGCAAGTTAAGAAGGTAAATAGATTGCTAGAAAAATCTAGATATGATACACTTATGAAGGAAATTGAATGGAGATAGAAAGAAATATATTTTCTGTTCTGTTGTACATGCAACTTACACAAAAATTGACCATGTACTAGGGCATACAAACCCAGTAATCAATTGCAGAAAGGCAGACATAGTGAATACATCTTTCTAAGATCATAACACAATAAAAATCACATGTAATATTGGTCCACGGATATATAGGCCCGAAACTAATTAACCTTATTTTAAATAAGTAGTGGATTAAACAAGAAACTGGAGAAAGTATTAATTATTTCATTCTAGGGGCAGTGAGGGAGCAGAGTGCATAGAGTACTGGCCCTGTAGTCAGGAGTACCTGAGTTCAAATCCATCCTCAGACACTTAATAATTACCTAGCTGTGTGACCTTGGGCAAGTCACTTAACCCCATTGCCTAGCAAAAACCAAAACCAAAATATTTCATACTAGATAATTATAATAGTGAAACAACATATCCAAACCTATGAGAAACACTCAAGGTAGCTTTCAGGGGAAAAATTATATCTTTAAATGTTTACATGAATAAACCAGAGAAAGAAGAAGTGAATGAATTAAATATGAAATAAAAAATACATCAGAGAAAGATCAAATAAAACACAGTTAAATACCAAATTAGAAATTCTAAAATTTAAAGGAGAAATTCAGTAATTCAAAAAGAAGAAAACTATTGAACTAATAAATAAAACAAGAGTTGCTTTTATGAAAAAAATAAATAAAATTGATAAACTTGGTCAATGATTTAGAAACAAGAAAGTAGCAAACCAAATTGCTAGTGTCATAAATGAAAAAGGTGAACTCACCACCAATGAGTAGGAAATTAAAATAATAATTTGGTATTATTTTGCCCAACTCTATGCCAATAAATTTCGTAATGTAAGTGAAATATATCAGTAGCTACAAAAACCTAACATGCCCAGGTTAAATGAAAATCAAATTAAATACCTAAATAACCCTATTTCAGAAAAAAGATATTCAACAAGCTATTATTGTAATCCCTAAGAAAAAAATCGTAAGGGCCAGATGGACTCACAACTGAATTTTATCATACATTTTAGGAACAACTGGTTCCAATGCTAGATAAAATCTTTGGAGAGATAGGTAAAAATCGAACTTTGCTTAATTTTATTTTTGACACTAATATGGTGATGATACCTAAACCAACAATATTTAAAACAGAGAAAGGAAATTATATATCCAACACCTTAAAGAATATAGCTACAAAAATCTTAGCAAAATGACTACAAGTTCTCACTAGGATACTACATTATGACCAAGTAGGATTTATCCCAGGAATGCAGGGTTGATTCAATGTTAGGAAAACATTATATATAATTATATATATAATTATATAAATAACAAACCAAGCAGAAATCATATAATTATATCAATAGATGCTGAAAAAGCTTTTGACAAAATTCAGCCCATTCCTACCAAAAATACTAGAGAGCATAGGAATAAATGAAATATCCCTTAGAATAATAAGCAGTATTTATTTGAAATCATCAACAAGAATTATATACAGTGAGGTTAGCCTAGAGGCATTCCCAAAAAGATCAGATGTGAAGGAAAGATGGCTGTAATCACCACTACGTATTAGTAATGTTACCTTCATCAATAAGAGAAAAAAAAGAAACTGAAGGAAATAGAATTGGGAAGGAAGAGACAAAACACTCACTCTTTGCAGATAACATGATGGAATACCTTTGAGAATCCCCAAAAATCATCTAAAAATACTAGAAATAGTTAATAACTACCAAAGTTGCAAGATATAAAATAAATCCTCATGAATGTGCAACATTTCTATATATGACTAGTGCTAGAACATAAAGAGCTAGAAATAGAAATCCCATTCAAAGTAACCTCAGACAGTAAAAAATACCTAGGTGCTCAGTCTGCCAAAGCAGACTCAGAAACATTTTGAAAAGAATTACCAAACACTTCACACACAAAGAAAATGAGATTTAAATTCCTGGGCACATATCAACTGCTCATGGATAGGCCAAACTAATATTAAAAAATGACAATTCTACCAAAATTAAACTACTTCTTTAGTGCCCTACTATTCAACATTCCTAAAAATTACTTTAATGAGTTAGAAAAATTGTAAGTAAATTCATATAGAGAAATGAAATCTTGAGAATCTCCAGTGTTTTAATGAAAAAATGGGAAAAGAAGATGCTTTTGATCTACCAGATCTAAAATTATCTTATAAAGCATCAGTCTTCAAAACTGCCTGTTATTGGTTAAGAAATAGAGTGTTGGATCAGTGGAATAGATTGGGTTAAAGAACAGGAATTGATTATACTAACCCCCTGTTTGATAAGCCCAAAGTATCCAGAAATTGGGATAAAAAACTCTTTTCAATAGAATCTGTTGGGAAAATTGGAAGTTAGTATGGCAGCAACTTGAATTGAACCAACAACTCACACCTTATACCATGATAAGATCAAAATGGATACAGGATTTAGACACAGAAAACAGTATTATAAACAATCTAGGAGATCAAAGAATCATTTACCTGTCAGATCTATGGAAAAGGAAGCATTTTATGACCAAGGAAGTGATGGAAAACATGATTAAACCAGACAATTTTCATTACATTAAATTAAAAGGCTTTTGCATAGACAAAACCACTGAAATCAAGATCAAAAGAAATATAAATTGGGAAACAATTTTTACAACTAATATTTGTGATGAAGGACTCATTTCTAAAATATGCAGAGAACTGTATCTGAGTCAAAATTTCACAAAAAATTAAAGACATTCCTCAATTGAGAATTGGTGGAAGGATATACAAAGGCAATTTAAAGATCAGGAAATCAAATCGATCCATAGTCATATGAAAAATTACTCTAAATCACTAATTATTAGAGAAATGCAAATTGAAGCATCTCTGAGGTACCACCTCACACCTCTTAGACTGGCCAATATTACCAGAAAAGACAATAATCAATGTTGGAAGGGATACGGGAAATCTGGTACACTAATACATTGTTGGTGGGGCTGTGAATTTATGCAATCTTTCTAGAGAGAAATTTGGAACTATGTCCAAAGGGCAACAAAAATATGCATTTCCTTTGATCCATCAATAACTCTACTGGGTTTATAACCTGATGACATTATAAAAATGGGTACAAATATCACTTGTACAAAAAATATTCATCGCAGCCCTTTTTCTGATAGCAAATAATTGGAAATTAAGTGAATGCCCCTTAATTGGGTATTGGCTTAACAAACTGTGGTGTATGTATGTACGTGATGGAAAGCTATAGCTCTAAGAGAAACCAGGAAGGATGAAAATTCAGGGAATCCTGGAAGGATTTGTATGAACTGATGCTGAGTGAGACAAGCAGAACCAGAAAAACCTTATACATCCTAACAGCAACATGAGTTGTCAACCTTAATGGACTTGCTCATTCCATCAGTGCAACAATCAGGCACAATTTGGGGTTGTCTATGATGATTGTATTCAGAGAAAGAATTGTGGAGTTTGAACAAAGACCAAAGACAAATATATATTTTTAGAAAGTGTTATCTTATTATGCAATTTTGCTATCTTGTATATTTTATTTTTCTTCTTTAAGGATATGATTTATCTTTCATCAC
Organism: Macrotis lagotis; assembly: GCF_037893015.1. Classification (NCBI taxonomy): domain Eukaryota; kingdom Metazoa; phylum Chordata; class Mammalia; order Peramelemorphia; family Peramelidae; genus Macrotis; species Macrotis lagotis. The sequence goes on along the minus strand of NC_133663.1, from coordinate 136,338,027 downwards.
TTTCAACATAGAAAATTGTATACCATGGAAACAATGCAAAGCATAACAGAATGCCTTTTGTGGGGTTTGCAGGGAGGAAAGCATGGGGGAAAATTGCAAAATTACAAAAAAAATCTTTCTTAAAATAAAAATTAAAGAAACTGAACTAATCACCAGTGATTAAGAAATTAAAAGATAATTCATAACTACTTTGCCAAAATTTATGCCAATAAATTGCATAAAGTGAATGAAATGAATGAATATTTATATAAAACTGTACATGTGAAGAGAAGAGGAAATAAATTACTTAAATAACTTGACTTCAGAAAAAGAAATTGAAAAAACCATTGATAAACTCCCTATGAAATCTCCAGGTCTAGATGAATTTACAAGTGAACTCTACCAAACATTTAAGAAACAATTCCTATTATTCATAAAAGAATAGGAGAGGAAGGAATTCATTTTATGACAACAGCCTTGGGCTGTTACCTAAACCAGGAAGAACCAAAACAGATAAGGAAAGTAACAGACCAATCCTCCTAATGAATATTAATGCAAGAATCTTAAATAAAATTTTAGCAATGAGACTATAGTAAATTATCACCAGCATAATACACCATGATCAGTTTGGATTCAAATCAGACAGGCAGGGATGGTTCAAAATTAGGAATGCACTCAACATAATTAAACATATCAATAGCAAAACCATCTGAAAACATATGATTATAGCCACCTTTGATAAAATACAGTATCCATCCATTTTAAAAAACTAGAATATTCAGGAATAAATGCAGTTTTCCTTAAAATAAAAAATAATATATCTAAAATGCTCAACAAATATTATATTTTATGGGAATTAGCTCAGAGAATGTACATTAAAATCAGGAATGAAAAACGTATATCCATTATCACTATTATTATTCAATATACTATTAGAAATGCTAGTAGCATGAATAGGAGAAGAAAAGGAAATTGAAGGAGTCATAATGGACAATGAGGAAGCAAAATTTTCACTCTTTGCAGATGATATAACTGTATGCCTAGAGAACCCAAGAAAATCATCTAAAAACTCCTTAAACAATTAAGAAATTTAGCAAAGTGGCAAAATATATAATAAACCCACATATATACTCAGCATTTCTGTATATGAACAACAAAGCACAAGACCAAGAGAAAGAGAGAGAAATTCCATTTAAAAAACCTGCAGACAACATTCAATATCTGGGAATGTACATCCCAAGACAAACACAGAAAACATCAATCATAAACAACAATCATAAATCCCTCCTCACCCAAATAAAATCAGATCTAAATAATTGGGAAGAATGACAAATGATTATACTTAGGTTGAGCTAATATAAGAAAAATAACAATTCTAACCAAAATAAATTGCATACCCTCATGCTGTTTCCTCTCTGAGCCACTTCCAATGGGAATGAAGGTTCCCTCATTCCCCCCTCACCTTCCCCCTTCCATACCATTGAAAAAAGCTATATGAAATATCTTAGCCTAATCTACCTCTTGTTTCTCTTTTATGCAGTACATTTCCCCATTCACCCATTGTCTCCATTTTTACCATATATTATATCAGAAAATTGCTTGTGCTGCCAGGAGCAGGTGCTCTGGGGCTGTTTCTGGGAAGCTGAAGCTCCTTCTCTCCATTGTGCTGCCCACTCCATCCCCATGGAACAGAGCCTTCCCACTATTTTCCAGGTTACCTTAAGTTACAGAAATTCCTCATTGGATTTTTCTGTGGGTTCTGTCTCTTGAAAATTTAGTTAGTCATAATTTTAAGGTTTTTGAACTGTTTTAGAGAGAGCACCCAAGAGAGGCTGTACTCCTGACACCCTCTTGGCTCCACCCCTCAAATCCTATACTGATGAACACTTTTAAAAATTATTTCTTATGTATGTCTTTCCCTTAATCCTAATTACTCATGCCAAAAATTACTAATTTGCAAACATGTTTAATAAATATGTATGTAAAATTCTATTTTGATGGTTCTCTGCTTTGGGGAGAGGGGTGTGAAGGGTGGTTGGAGGGAAATTAAATATGTATGTAAATATTGATGAAGATAAATATATAATTTTTAGTAGATAATCATTTTAGCAGGGGAAGATAAAAATAGTAGATTAGAAATCATTTGTGGTGTTTGGAAAATTAATTAGAGAATTATAAGTTACTCTAGAAGGAAAAATGGAATATGTGATCAATATAATTCATCTGTATTGACATCTTTCCCACAGAAAGATAGGCTACTTATATAGTTAATGTAAGGACAAATAATCCAGGGCAAAGAAAGAATGAGAAGAAGACCAAATAAATGAAAGAAATAATAAATGAATGGAGAAGAGACTTCTTTCGATTCCAATTGAATCTTCAATTATCCCAAGCTCTGATGGGCTGATAGGAGCTTTCCCTTCCTTCTTTCTGCTTGTTCTGCTATAGAAGTATCATAGAATAATCACAATATTCTTTTATATTTTTTTAGGATAATAGCTATAATTTTATTGGTTTAGGTTACTGTTCATGAGGAGTCCTTCTACCAGTATAGATGGATTTCTGCTATTCTACTTAGAGACTTCAATTATTTCTCAGAACTGGAAAACGGTGAGTAATTTGATATATTGACAGTTCTTTTTTTAAAAAAAAAATCAAACTTCTACTAGCTCCATCATACTTTCTCTCTGACTACCATATGTGTTTAATTAATAATGTCTTTTTAATTTAACTAGATGTAGTTAGAAAGATTCAAAGAACTCATCCTGATAAAGAGTTCCATCTGAGTCATTTTTCAATGACAACTTTTCTATTAAAGAACAATCAATCTTGGTCAAATCATTTTATTATTCTCCGTGGTCCTAGTTTCTTAATGTGTAAAATGAATGAGTTGAGTAGAACATTTCTAATACAATTTCTACCTCTCAAGCTATGATCCTTCTAGTTGGAAATCCTAAATTCATACAATTTTACCCAAGACTCTGTTTAGTCACTATTTTACAGAGCAAAAAAAAGCCCCAGAGAAGTGAATGATTTGATTGTTTGATTTTGATTAAGTCATATAGTAACAGACATATGACTTTTGTAACAATTATAACTATTCTTTATTTCACTGTATGATTAGAAAGAGCCTTGGAGGGGACAGCTGGGTGGCACAGTGGATAGAGCACCAGCCCTGGAGTCAGGAGTACCTGAGTTCAAATCCGGCCTCAGACACTTAATAATTACCTAGCTAGTTAAGTGGGCAATCCCATTGCCTTGCAAAAAGAATTAAAAAATAAAGAACCTTGGAGATCTTTAGTTCAACACTTTTATTTTTAAAAGGAAGAAACTGATTAATATACAGATTAAGTGCCTTATTCAATATCACACATGGAAAGTCAGTTTACCCTTTTTCAGTCTCCTGTCTTTCAAGACCAGCAGACTTTCTCTAGAACACAGGGGAAAGAAAGTGAAGATTTAAATAATAGGGCATAATTAAAGTTTCCAGAACATTTGAGGAAAAAATTGCATTTACCTAATGACAATTCACTTAGAAATACTTAATTTAATAATTATGAGTAATTTTTCTGATGAAAGTACAAATTTAATTTCAATTTTTAATCTTAAAATGTTTCCAAAATTATTTCTTTCAAGTTTTGAAATTTATTTTAGGATTGTGTATTTGCACAGATTTACATGAATGAATTATGCATTTTTTTTGTTTTCTCCCATTAGCTCAAAATAAATTTCTCTTTTGTTTTCATTAATAATAATTGTTTTTACCACTGACATGTATTGTTATTATTGATCAAATTGTCTTCCTGTACACATTCCTTTATTAATTGCCCCTTTTGTCCTCTTCTTATCTCTTTGACCACTCCTAAGGTTGTTTTAAAATAGATCATAATCTATGTACTGAACTCTAACTATATGTGTTTTCTAAGCAGACTCATCTGCCTTTGACCATTTTCTTTTTTCTCAACCCTTTCTCTTTGTGCTGTCATCAGTCTCCAGGATATATACTATCATTTCCTTGAAGACTGCCAAATCTATATATTCAGTCATTATCTCCCTTCAGAATTCCTGTTATGTACAATCAATTGCCTGCTATATAGCTTCAACAAAGTATCCCATGAGCATATCAGACTAAACATGTCCAAAACTGAACTTATAATCTTTTCTACTAAACTATTCTCCTTTCCAGAAGGTACTATTTCTGTCAAAGGCAGCATTATCCTTCTATTTATTGAAGTTTAAAATTGTTAAAATATTATGCAGTAGAAAGTTTTGAGTTCTGAGTTTAAAACACCCTGATATTACGTACTCCTTCTGTGTCCTTGGGAAAGTCATTTTTCAAATGAATTGTTTAGATTCTCTAAGTTCCTTATATCTTCAATTTCCTTTTTCTATTTTTCATTTCTTTTCTTTCCATCTCACATTCCATTAGTTGCCAAAATATCCCCTTTTCAAACATGGACTCTCCCAAATTCACTTCCAAGGCCGAAATTTACCAGTACCTCTTTATTCTACTTAAATATAAACTTTTCTCAAGGCATTTGAAGTTTTTCTCATCCGACACCGAAATTTTCCAGACATTTCACAGTTCCCTTCAGGCTCACTGAAGTTACTTTTTCTATGCTGACATATGTTTTCTTTTACCATCTATCTTTAACACAATATGCCCCTAGAATACAGATCTCATTAATCTTACTTCTTAGAATGCTTAAACTCCTCAGTTGCTACCTTCTTTTTTGTCAGAAACTTTTTAGTTTTGTCTAAGTCTTTGTGGAATGTTTCTTGGCAAAGATACCCTAGTGATTTGCAATTTCCTTCTCTGGATTTTTCAGATGAAGAAACTGAGGCAAACAGGGTTATGTGACTTCCATAGGGTCACCTATATAATAAGCAATGAGGTCAAATTTCAACTGAGGAAGACTCCAGAACAGGCATTTTGTCTCCTGTACTAGCTAGTTGCTGCCTCCGACATTAAATATTTTCCTGAATCAAATAGTGATTTTGTGTTCTTTCTTCCAATTCTTTTGTGGTAAGTTATCAATTTGTTTCTATTTTCTCACAGCAGCATCCAAACTCCTTGAGAGAAGGATGAAATTGACTTTCACTTTGGTCTTTTATCCATAGTTCATGTCTCACATATAGTATATAATAAACATATAAAGAATTGGATTGTGGAATTACTGTGTTTATATGTTTGTGTTGAAGTATAAAGGCACAAAAAAGAACTACCTGGCAAGCATTTGTTGACAAAGGTTCTTCAAAAACTATTAAATTAATTTGTCCCATAAATAAATAGGTAAAGACAACTTCCTAAGCATCCCATAATTAAAATATATTCAACATTCCAATTATTGCAATTGTATATTGTTCAGGTTATATGTTCAGGTCTCTTCATGGCCTCACATGATTGAACAATCTATAGCCTAAAAAATAATTCCAATGGACATTAGCTCTGAGTAACAGTACTAGAAATAAGACCTAATAATTAAAACTTCAACCTTTTTCTTTCCATGATTATGACACTCAGGTTTGCAAGTACTACTACAGAAATGTCAGCCCAATTATATTTAGAATAATTAACTTCATTATATAAGGAAAGTACGTGGAGAAATAAAACTCAGTTTCATGATTCTTAAATAGCTTCAGTAACAATCAACACCAAATTGGGAATAAAACTAACACCTGCTCCCTGCATCCTTTGTCAGAAATTTATACAAAGGTTTACCATGTCAGCATCCAGAGCACTACACATTCTTGTAAATAGCTTATTATGTAACAGTCATCTGAATGAAATAGATGAAGTCTCTGACTCCCCATTAAAATATTAAAACTTCACCAAAAACTGTCATTTCCTACTAGCTATATATATATACATGAAATGAAATTCTAGTCATTTATGAAGGCCTAGCTCCAGTACTCCATTTTCCTCGTAACCTACCCCAATCTAAGTCCCACCACAAAATTATGTTTCTCTCATTAATTCCCCTTAGATTTTTCTCTCTGCTTCTCATGTACTGATGTTCAATTTTATATTACAGCTATTTGTGTTTGAATTTTTTCCCATCTCCATATGAATTTAATATACTTTTTCTACTGGGTATTCTCACACTATATGTATATAAGAAATTGTTTCTATTATTTTATTCAAATTTAGAAACGTCTCAAACCTTTTGAAGATTTTGTTTTTCTGTTTATAGTAAAGAAACTAAGAATAAATTTGCTCCCCATGTCAGCAACAGCTTTTTTTCAGATTTTGGGTTAAAAGACACATTTTTCAAATCATTATTACCATCACCTTTACAAAATTTCATCCTTGGCATCTTTAATTTTTATGTTAGATGTAAGTAGATGTATGAATTTTCTAGAATTTATTTTATCAATAGAGTAAGGTCCCAGCATAGACATTAATTCCATCTCTAAAAATTTCCCTATATTTCTGAGAGCTTAAGTCATTTTGCTTATTGTCATATAGGTACCATGAATTAGAGGCAGGATTTCAATCTGCATATTCAAAGTCATCCGGGGCAACATCTGGCTAGCCCAAGACTAGTCCACCATGGCATGCTGTCTCTCACATGACTAAGTAATCTCTAATAATAATGTGATAGGATGCCCAATTAATCATGAACATTTATCATTATTAATTTAGAATCATCTTCCTCCAACTTAAGTTACTGGAGTAGAATTGTGTAAGAATGGAAGTTACTTATGTCTAAAACCAGAGAGGCAATACAATAACACAGTGTTAATGTAATAATGTTAAACTACATGGTTTATCCATCTGAAGGACTATTTACTCTCAACTTTTTTTCATTTTTTTTTCATTTTGCATGTGTTTTCTCCAGACTGTCAGGCATCAGCCTAAACTAGAGAAGTAAATCAATTTCAACACATGTTAAGAATACAGGTTCACAAATATAGCTCTATTAGCCCTAGAAGGAATTGTAAAGGTCAATTATTTGTAATTTTTCTTTACAAATAATGAAAACGTTGTCAAAAGAGGTGGTAACTCTGCTAGAATACCTGTGCTAGGAGAATTAGCACATAAAACTCTTGAAATATATTCTTTTTAAATGTTTTAAAAAGTGTATTTATTTAGTATTTTAATTCCCTGGTAACATGGAAAAGCAATTTTAAACATTTATTTTTAAAAATTTGGGTTCCAGATTATCTCCCATTCTTCTGCCCCACTCCACCCTCATTATGAAAGCTATCCATTTTCTATAGGCTATAAATGGGCAGTCATGTGAAATACTTTTACAAAAGTGATGTTATCAAAGCAAACATAACCCCCCCAAAAAAAATTAAAAAGAAGCCTCAAGAAAATAAAGTAAAAAATATTCTTTGATCTGTATTCAAATACCATCAGCTCTTTCTCCGAGGAAGGATAATATTCTGCAACTTAAGTCCTTCAGAGTTGTCTAGTATCATTACATTGCTAAGAAAAACTAAGTCATTTCAATTTGATCATGCTGTGATAATACTGTTAATTTGTGCACAATGTATTTCACTTGGCATTAGCTCATGTAAGTTATTCTACTTTTTTCTGAGATCATTCTGTTCATCTTTTCTCATAGTAAAAGGGCATTTCATCATAATCACATACCACAAATTTTTATCAGACTTTTCCACAATTCATAGGAATTCCCTCGATTTTCAATTCCTTGCCAACAGACAATAGCACACATAACATACGTGCCCTATATGTACCTATATATGATGTATATGTACATATAGATCCTTTTTTTTTGTTTCTCATTTCTTTTGGAATGCAGAAGTAGTATGTCATTGTTGTATCAAAGGATAGGCATATATTAATTGGTTTGTTTTTTGTTGATGTGGTTTTTTTTTGCAAGGCAATGTGGTTAGGTGACTTTCCCAAGGTCAGACAAGTAATTATTAAGTGTCTGAGGCTTTTGAAAAATCTCCTCCTTATTCCAGGGTTTGTGCTCTATCCACTGTGCTATCTAACTGCCCCAAAAGCTATAGCTTTATAAACTTTTGGTCATAGTTCAAAATTGCTCTAAGAATAAGTAAATAAGTTCACAATTCCTTCAATATTTCCCCACATTTCCTTCAAAATTTGCCATTTTCCCTTTCTATTTTATTACCAAATCTAATAGGTGTAAGGTAGTACCTCAGAATTGTTTTAACTTGTAGTTCTCCAATCTATAGTAAATTAAAACATTTAAAAATATATGTTTACATTTATCACTGATTTTAGCATCTAAAACTGTTCATAACTTTGAATCATTTATCAGTTGGGGAATGGTTCTTATTTTTGTAAATTTGAGGAACTTTACCAGCAAATTTTGTTCAAAAATTTTTTTTGGCTACAATTCCTAACCTCATTTCCCTGCCACCCTCTCCCCTGAATCCATTTATTTTACTCTCCTCTCTCTCTCTCTCTCTCTCTCTCTCTCTCTCTCTCTCTCTCTCTCTCTTTAATTCTCTCTCTCTCCTCAAAAGTGTTTTGCTTCTGACTAGCCCCTCCCCAATCTGACACCCTTCAATCATGTTCCCCCTGCCATTCTCTGATACCTTTCCCCCTTATATTCTTGTAGTATAAGATGGATTTGAAGACCAACTGATGTGTACATTATTCCATATTTGGATCAGTTTTCATTAGGGTAATGTTCCCTCACTCCCCCAGTCCCTCTTCCACTATATTGAAAAGAAAGATTTTATTGTCTCTTTTATGTAGTGTAATTTATCCCATTATTCCTCTTCCTTTTTCTTTCTCCCATTACATTCATCTCCTACCTCTTAATTTTATTTTTTTATATACTGTCCTTCTTTCCTATCCCACTCATACCTGTACCATCTCTGTGTGTATATATATATATATATAAATATATATATATATGTATATATATATATATATATATTCACACACACACATATATATATATATAAAATTGTTCTAAATGAACTAATAATTAGAAATCTTATAAGATTTATCAGCATTTTATTCCCTTTTAGGAATATAAACAGTTCAAAATTATTAAGTTCTTTATAATTCTCTTTTCTATTTACCTTTTAACACATCACTCGAATGTCATATTTGTAGATCAGAATTTCTGTTTAATTCTTGCCATTTCATGAGCACAATTTTAAAATTACTTGTTTTATTGATTGTCCATGTTTTCCCCTGAAAGAATCTGCTAAATTTTGCTGGTTAGTTTGTTCTTAGTTGGAATCAAAGCTCTTTTTTGCTCTGCCTCTCAACAGATTTTCAGAATCTTTTTTTGTTTTCTTCAATGCCATGAGACAATTTCATATTCTTTCTTGAATGCTTTAAAAGTAGAGTCTTTGACTTTGTTCTTGCCTTCTGGGTATATGTTTTGGTTTTCCTTGTGCCTACAGTAATTGTCTATGGTCAAAATATTTTTTAAATTTTCAATTTTATTTTTGTTTGCTCATTTTCCCAGCCTAAGACTAGATCCTAAATTTTTTTTTGTATTTAAAGTTTTTAAATATTTGTTCAAGTTGGACTCTCTTTCCAAGATGGAGGGCACACTGTCCTAGGCTTCTGGATTTTTGTGTAACTTTTCTGAGAAAATTCTAAAGAACTCCAAGTTTTCATTTCTTCCAAAGTAATATAATTTAAAAAGAAGTGTGGGAAAAGCAATGGAGTCCTGTATCAATGTTAGGGAAAAGACGCCTATAACTTCTTTCAGATCATCTTACCATCTTTAGGCTTAGAGTTTCAGAAGCAGCTGTTGCCATTGCTGTTGCTGGTGGTTCAATGCATCCCAAGAACTGCTCCTGGTTTTCTGGGGTCATGTTTTTGCTGGTACAGCCTATGCTGCCTACTGTTCTCTTACCCTTGTGTTCAACAGAGCTTTCCTGACAAACTTCTAAGTTGTCTTGACTGGATGGTTTTTCTCAATCTAGAATTTGTTTAGCATCTTTACTAAAAGTTATTTAAAGAGGTTTAGGGGAGAGCTCTAGTATCTCTTCTCTGCATCTTCTGGAAACTCTTTTCTTGATTCACATTCTAAAATAACAGGTTAGGCTTCCTGTATGTGCCTCCTCAAAATTCTTCTTATAAATTCAGAGCAGTTGGGATTAGGGTAATTAGGAGTAATGTATTTCAATACCATAGATCACAAGCCCTCACTGGTGTGTCACTTCTCATTACAATCTATTGAAATCAATTAAACAGCTAGAGTCAATTAGCTGTTAGAAATAAATTCTTACTACATGATAAAGTAAGAAAAGTTGACACAAAGTACACACATGTATACAAGTATAACTTAGGGTAAATTATTTCAGATGTTCTTATAGATTCAGTAAGAAAAGTTTACTTAAGTTTAAAATATATGATATGACAGAAAGGCTATCATGCTATTTAGAAGTTCATTTCTTAAAATGCCTTTTCTCCCCTTGGTAGAATATCATGACGTTCCCCCTTAAGAAGGATATTTGTTATTCTCTATGAAGAATCTTGGTGTTGCCTTTCCTCAGGATATCTAATTTGCTTTGGATAAAGACATTTGTCACCTTTTTGGGGGTCCAACATCTTCTGACCTTTTATAATTCACAAGGTAATACAATACCATAACCCTATGGAGGGTTCTTGGGAGACAGTACATAATAGGCAGCAAACAGTGCCTCATTTACTCCATATAAATTTCTCTCTCTACTAAGAGGTTTTTGTACCTCTTCTGCTTATTTGAAAGTCACAAGGAAAGAAAAGATTCTATTCTTTCTTTTAGTCTTTTGTATTGGTGCTATATTCCTGCTCAGCATTCACTAAAGATTTTTCATCAATACAGTAAGTGGTCAGAAATGCAGATACATTCTCTGATTTCTTGAAAGTACCTTTACAATACATGTTTTCTAAATTATGCTTCTCAGACTTCATATGCATGGCAGCAGGAAGAAGATATAATATATATTTGAAGGGCTGGATCCCAATTGACTGGTCTTATTATTATATAAAGGAAATATGTGGCACAGCATTCTCAGGAAACATATAGTCTATTTGGAGAAAGAGCTAAAATGCATTGAAAAGAGGAGGACAATTTTTTTTGATGTTTTTTTTTTTTAAATACTGCAAAAACGTGCAGTTGATTATTAGTATAAAAAGGAATCAGAGAAGCCTTCACAGAGAACCTGGCATGAATGAAATATACCACAATTAAATTGTAGAATTTGAAGAGGTGGATAAAAATGTACTGAGGACATTCCAGGTAAGACAAATAAATAGACATGGTAAAGATAAGGCCACTGGACTAACTCAATTAAAAGGTGTGACAAAATAGGAAATTAGTGGAAAAACACCATTTCGACCATTAATTTCAATCTCCTACACTGCAAAACCTCTTACTAGGACTCTAACCAAAAACAACAATGACTACTTTCAATTTGACCTTTTATATTTCTGCCACCTACTAGGGGAAGCGCTAATGAGCAATGGAATAGGGAGCCAGAAAGAAGCCAAGAGATGAGCTATAAATAATTTTGCCTGAATAAGTATTTAAAAGTCTCTCTACATTCTTCTCATTAATCTTTCTTTAAAATAGTATTTTTTCATTGATATGAAATTCTCTGAGATGACTTTACTTTCACCTAAATTACAAAATTGTGGAGAAGTATTAGGCAGTCTTCATTTTTTTTTCTAAAAGTTTAAAACTTTGAGAATGCAAAAGCTTCCTTTTTTTTACACATTCATGCAACAACTCTGTTCACATAAGAAAGTAATCTTTGTAAGGAATTATACTTTTACATCTCAAAAAGTTTGAGTCTTCTCTCAAAAATATTTATGCCATTGTTTGGAAATGTCCCCTCCCATGACTAATGAGCTATTTAAGTGTATCATGGATACTGTAATTCTGATCTTCTTGAAGAATTGGGGAGTAATAGAGGAAGGAAAAGAATTTGGAACAGAAAATAAAAATTGAATAAAATAAACATTTTGACCCCAATATAGGATTTTACTATTGTGGGAAGCTAAACATCATTCATAGATAAAGGCCAAGTTTTTCTTTAGAGTTCTAGAGATTGATTTTGGTCACCAAGATGTTAAGAATATTGATCATGTTAATAGATCTGATATGTTTAAGTAAAAGGATTTGAATCAGTATTTTCTTTTATATTATCACATCTTGTCTATATGGAGCAATAAAAAAGAAATATAAGTTTGCATCGATAGATTAAATTAAGAAAGTTCATATTGAAAAAGCTGAATATGTTTAGAGAGCAAGATGGGGATCTGTGATTTCACTGGTTAACAGAATGTACAAGAATTTATGGGAATCCTTACAGTTTTTAGTAATTGTAAATAGCTGTTTTGAAAAATTAGTGGACTAGTTTCCCAGAATATCACATAGTTTGTGTTGATCTAACTGTATTATTTTGTGTATGCATGTGTGTATTTGAAACCAGACCTGCAACTCTATTTCAACTCTAAATCATTTTTTATTTAAGACTACTACACACTTTATTAAATATATTGAGACAAATAATAGATTTTTAAAATAAAAGACAGATTTTATTTATTTTGAATTGAAATAAAAGATTTTCAATGTTAAATAATCCCCATAGTTAATCTAATCCATCCATTTCACTTTTTTAAAGATTTTATTTATTTTGAGTACTATATTTTTTCCTCTAATCTCGCTTCCCTCCCCCCCCCCCACATAAGGCAGTATGTTAGTCTTCACATTATGTCCATGGTATTCATTGATATAAATTGAATGTGATGAGAGAGGAATGAAATCATTAAGGGAAACAGAAAAAGTATAAGAGATAACAAAATTTCAAAATAAGATACTTAATTTTTTAAATTAAAGGTAATAGACTTTGCTCTTTGTTCAAACCCCACAATTCTTTCTCTGGAAACTGATGGTATTCTCCATCACAGATATCCCCAAATTGGGCCTGATTGCTGCAATGATGGAATAAGCAAGTCCACCCCCATGTTGATGATAGGGTGTAAAATGTTTTTCTGGTTCTGCTCATCTCCATCAGCATCATTTCATGCAAATACTTCCAGTCTTCCCTGAATTCCTATTTATCATGGATTATGATAGAACAATAGTACAATAGTGTTCCATGACATATATATATATATATATGTATATACATATATATATATGTATATACATATATATATATATATATATATATATATATATATATATATCCCTCAGTTGTTAAGCTATTCCCCAATAGAAGGGCATTTACTTAATTTCCAATACTTTGCGACCACAAACAGGGTTCTATGAATACTTTTGTAATATTGATGTTTTACCTTTTTCATAATCTCTTCAGAGTATAGACCAATTAGTGGTATTGCTGGATCAAAGGGTATGCACATTTTTGTTGACTTTTGGACAGTTCCAAATTGCTCTCCAGAAAGGAAGGATGAGTTCACATCTCCACCAACAATGTATTAGTGTCCCAGATTTCCCACATCCCTTCCAATATTTAACATTGTACTTTCTTGTCATATTGGCCAGTCAGAGAGGTATGAGGTGGTGACTTTTTATCTCTCCATATGAATTTACTTGCAATTGTTTTTAATTCATTAAATAATTTGTTGAAATTTTGATTGGTGGGGTTAGTGGTTTAATTTTGGTAGAATTGTCATTTTTATTATATTGACTGGGCCTATCCATGAGCTGTTGATATTTTCCCAGTTATTTAAACCTCAATTTATTTGTGTGTGAAGGGTTTTGTAATTGGAGTCAAAAAATTACTGAGTCTGCCTTGGCAGACTGAGTACCCAGGTATTTTATGTTGACTTACATTACTTTGAATGAGATGTCTCTTTATAGCTCTTCCTGCTGTATTTTCCTAGTCATTTCCTAGTCATATATAGAAATGTTGAGGATTTAGTAGCATATATTTTATATCCTGTGACTTTGCCAAATTTACTAATTATTTGTAGTAGTTTTTTAGATAATTATTTGGTATTCTCTAGGTATAACATCATGTCATCTGCTAAGAGTGAGTGTTTGTCTCTTCCTTCCCAATTCTAATTCCTTCAATTTCTTTTTGCTGAATCTAACAATTTTAATGCAATATTGAATAGCAATTGTGATAATGAGCATCCTTGTTTCACCCCTGATCTTATTGGGAATGCTTCAAGACTATCCCCATTACATATGATGACTGTTGATGGTTTCATATAGATATTGCTTATTATTCTAAAGAACAATCGAGTGCTTTTAGTAGGAATGGGTGCTGTAACTTGTCAAGAGCTTTTTCAACATCTATTGATATAATCATATGATTTCTGATAGGTTTGTAATGAATATAATTAATTATACTGACAGTTTTCCTAATATTGAATAGAACTGCATTCCTGGGTTAAATCCTATTTAGTCATAGTGTATTATCCTCAGGATTATCCTAGTGGCATTAGGATATCATAGTGATAACTTGCTGAAATCATTCTGATAAGATTTTATTTAAGATGATTAAATCTAGGGGCAGCTAGGTGGTGCAGTGGATAAAGCATTGGCCCTGGAGTCAGGAGTACCTGGGTTCAAATCCGGTCTCAGACACTTAATAATTACCTAGCTGTGTGGCCTTGGGCAAGCCACTTAACCCCATTTGTCTTGCAAAAGAAAAAACCCTTAAAAAAAAGATGATTCCATCTATATTCATCAGGGAGATAGGTCTATAATTTTCTTTCTATGTTTTCACTCTTCCTGGTTTAGGTATCAGGACCATAGAAAGAGTTAGTCAGATCAACAATTTCACCTATTTTACCAAATAGTTTATATAGATTTGGAAACAATTGTTCCTTAAATGTTTGATAGAATTCACTTGTGAATCCAACTGGCCCTGGAGATTTTTTCTTAAGGAATTCAATAATGGTTTGTTGAATTTTGTTTCGCTTCTGCAATATGGTTGTTTAGGTATTTAATTTCTTCTTCTTTTAACCTGGACAACTTTTATTTCTGTAAACATTCATCCATTTCACTTAGATTGTCCAATTTATTGGCATAGAGTTGAGCAAAATAATTCCAAATTATTACTTTAATATTTTCCTCATTGTTGGTGAGTTTACCTTTTTCATTTATGATACTAGCAATTTGGTTACCTTTCTTTTTTTAAGTCAAATTGACCACCAACTTGATTAGTTTTTTATAAAACCAACTCTTGGTTTTATTTATTGTTCAATAGTTTTCTTGCTTTCAATTTTAACTATTTCTCCTTTAATTTTTACAATTTCTAATTTGGAATTTAATTCGGTGCTTTTAATTTGTCCTTTCTCTAGTTTTTTAAGTTACATATTGAGTTCATTTATTTTCTCTTTCTCTAATTTTTTCATGTAAGCATTTTTTTTAGTTTTTTTTTTGCAAGGCTAATGGGGTTAAGTGGCTTGCCCAAGGCCACACAGCTAGGTAATTATTAAGTGTCTGAGACCAGATTTGAACCCAGGTACTCCTGAAGTCAGGGCCGGTGCTTTATCCACTATGCCACCTAGCCACCCCCATGTAAACATTTAATGATATAATATAATCCCTGATAGCCACCTTGAGTGAATCCCATAGGTTTTGGTATTTTTCTTCATTATTGTCATTATCTAGGATAAAAATAATTAATTCTAAAATTTGTGGTTTGATCCAACCATACATTAAAATGAGGCTAGTAAATTTCCAATTAGTTTTGGGTCTATATTTCCCTGGCTCACTATTATGTGTGATTTTTATTGAATTATAAAAAGAGACAGATATATCCACTATTTCTGCCTATTTTCAATTGATCAGTAGGGTTTTATGCTCCAGTACATGGTCGATTTTTGTGTAAGTGCCATGTGCTGCAGAAAAAAATGGTTATTCCACTCTATCCCTATTGGATTTCCTCCATAAGAGTATTGTATCTAGGTTTTCTAACAATCTAGTAACCTCCTTAACTTCCTCCTTGTTTATTTTATGATTACTTTTATCTAAATCTGAGAGCAGGAAGGTGTGGTCTCCAAGTAGTAGAGTTTTGCTGTCTATGTCTTCCTGTTATTCCTTCAACTTCTACTCAAATAATTTGGATGCTATCCTATTGGGTGCATACATACATATTCATTATTGAAATCACGTTGTCTATGGTACTTTTTAGAAGGATATAGTTTCCTTCCCTATATGCTTTTCCATTGGTTGCATACATATTTAGTATTGAAATTACTTTATTGTTTACAGTACCTTTTAAAAGAATAAAGTTTTCTTCCTTTACCTCTTTTAACCCTATTTTTGCAGCTTATTTGTCTGAGATAAGGATTGCTACCCCTGCTTCTTTTCACTTCAGCTGAAGCAAAATATATTTTGCTTCAACCTTTTACCTTTACTCTATTTGTATCTCCCTGCTTAAAATGGGTTTCTTGTAAACAGAATATTACAGGATTCTGGTTTTTAATCCATTCTAAAATTGGCTTATAATTTAAGGGAGAATTCATTCCATTCACATTCAAAGTTATGATTACTAATTCTTTCTTGTCCTTCATTCTATATTCCCTCTTTTTACATTTTTCCCCTTTTTTACTTTATCCATATTCCCCAGGATTTAGTTTCTGAAGATTGCCACCTCCAGTGTGTTTGCCATCCTATATAGACCCCTCCCCTTTCTTTCACCTATCCCATTTCCCCTTCTTTCTTCCCTTTATTTTTCTTAGTTCCACTTTCCCCCTCTCTATCCCTCCTCCCCTTATACCCTTTTCATACATGAAAGGTAAGATATGTTTCTTTTTTTTAGGTTTTTGCAAGGAAAATGGGTTTAAGTGGCTTGCCCAAGGCCACACAGCTAGGTAATTATTAATTGTTTGAGACCAGATTTGAACCCAGGTACTCCTGACTCCAGGGCTGGTGCTCTATCCCCTGTGCCACCTAGCCTCCCTGTAAGATATGTTTCTTACCTTAAGTCTGTTTAAGTTAACTTTTAAGCCAATTCTAATGAGATGAAGATTCAGGTGGCTCTTGCCTCCTCCCTTATTCCCCTTTATTATAATAGGTGTTTTGTAACTCTTAATGTAATGAGATTTACCCCATTCATTCTTCTCCATTCTCATGTCTCCTTACTGTCTCTCTTTTTAATGAGGTTTAGTTTTTAAATCATTCTATCTGAGTCACAGAAAAGTCTTGATGTCTTTCACTTCTGGCTAAGTATATTCTCTCTGAGAGTGTTACAAATATCGAGAGTTATTAGAGTCTTTCTTCCAGGTATGGATATAGCCAGTTTTATCTTATTTGATAGTAGTTTTGTTTTCTTTAAACCCCCCCCTTTTTTTTACCTTTTCATGTGTCTCTAGAGTCTTCTGTTTGATGTCCAAATTTCCTATTTAACTGATATTTTCATCAGGAAATGTTGAAAGTCTCCCATTTCATTAATATCCACCTTTTCTCCTGGAAGAGAAGGCTCACATTTGCTGCATAACAGATTCTTGGCTGCATTCCAAACTTCCTTGCTCTTCAGAATATCTCATTCCAGGCTGTTCCATGACTTAATGTTGATGTAGCCAGGTCCTGCATAATCCTTACTGTGTCACCTTGGTCTTTAAATTATTTCTTTTTGTTCTTGCTTGCAGGATTTTCTCTTTTATCTGATAATTCTGGAATTTTGCTACAACATTTCTTGGTTTTTCCATTTTAGTATTTCTTTTCAGAGGGTATAGATGTATTCTTTCAGTAACTATTTTGGCCTCTTGCTCCATATCAGAGCAGTTTTCCATCACTAAATCATATAATATTAAGTCCAGATTTTTTTCCTCTTCGATGTTTTGTGGAAGATCTATAATTCTCAGTTTGTCCCTTCTCGATCTATTTTTGATCTATTTTTGGGGTCAGCGGTTTTGCTGGTGATGTATTTTACATTTTCTTCTTTTTTTCCGATCTTTTGGTTTTGTTTAACATAATCTTTTTTTTTTCTTTTTTTGTTTAGGTTTTCTGTGAGGCAAATGGGGTTAAGTGGCTTGCCCAAGGCCACACAGCTAGGAAATTATTAAGTGTCTGAGATCAGATTTGACCCCAGGTACTCCTGACTCCAGGGCCGGTGCTTTATCCAATGTGCCACCTAGCCACCCCAAATTATAAAGTGTCTGAGGCCGGATCTGAACTCAGGTACTCCTGACTCCAAGGCCAGTGCTCTATCCACTGCACCACCTAGCCACCCCCATTTAACTTAATCTTGTTGTCTCTTGAAGTCATTAGTTTCCACATATTCCATTATTTTTTTTAGAAAAGATTTTTCTTCATTTACCTTTTGCATCTTTTTATAACTGGTAAGTTGCATTTTTTAAGGAGTTTTCCATTTGCCCAAGTGTAATTTTGAGAGAATTCCTTTCTTTTTACATTTGTCCAATTGAGGATCTGAGGGAATTATTCTCATTTTGTATTTGTCCAATTGTATATTCCAAGGATTTATTTTCTTGTTGTGAGATGTTAATTTTGTCTTGCAAAGTGCTAATTTTCCTTTGACTTTCTTTTCCCAATTTTTCCAATTTATATTTAAACTACTTCCTGATTTCTTCAAGAAACTCTTTCTGGGCTAAAGACCAATTCATTTTCTCTAGATCTCTCTGGATTTGAATCTATTTCTTCTAAGTATTTTTCCATGCCCCCCCCCCTTTCTGATGACCTTTCTTCATTTTCCTATGCTTTTGTTTTGAGGGAGGGGCTGCCTCTCAGAGATTTTCTTTTGTAAACCCTAGAGGCTTTCTTCACTTTTGTTTAGTAATTCCAAGTGGGCTGGCCAGTTTGAGGTGCTGGTTGCTTTCTCTGCAGTGTTTGAAACCTTCTCTCTTTAATCCTGAAGTGAGTGAGGAGGGGCAGCAGGATATGAGTTGACCTTGAATAATTGTCTGGGTCTTAGGGGAGGTAGTTAATCTCCTTTACAATCTTAGTGAATTCTGTTGCTCACACCTGAGGGGGTGGGGGTGGAGTTGGTAACCATTCATTCTGGGAAGAAAGCTCTATAAAATATATGGAGCTCAGATCCTGTGCCCAGCTGGTCATTTTCCATGCATACTCTGCAACTCTCTGTGCTGGAAATCACTCTCCTGTCAACTGGAACTCACCAGACCTCCTCTCCCCCCAGCCAAAGATTGGACCTGCCATTCACCAAAGCCTCTTCAGTTAAGATCTGTTCTCTGTCTTCACCCCACTGCTGTCCCTGCACTCTCCATTCCTGGTTCACCCACAGTCCCCTGAGACAAACCTTGTTGGTAGGTGTTCTTCTTCTAGTTGCTTTTTTCTGGGTTTTAACAAGCAAATTTCAGTTAAAAGGTTTCTTCCATGTTATTTTTGAGTGGAAAACAGGAGGCCTTAGCACAGTTCCTGTTGTCTCTCTGTCATATTTGCTGAAAGTGATTTCACTTTTCATATGGAACATTTAGGGCTAGATGTTTAGTGTCACATAGCTAATCAGTGAAAGAGTCAAAACTTGAAGATGTATCTTATATCACTTAAATTAGCATTCTTTATACAATAATATAATACCATTTCTATTCAGACACTACAATCATGTATATGACTCTTTGAAACCCTATTAGTTGTTTTCTTGGTAGAGATGCTGATGTGGCTTGCCATTTCTCTCTCCATGTTATTTTTTTAGGTTTTTGCAAGGCAAATGGTTTGAAGTGGATTTCCTAAGGCCACACAGCTAGGTAATTATTAAATGTCTAAGGCCAGATTGACTCCAGGGCCAGTGCTATATCCATTGTACCACCAAGCTGCCCTTCCAGTTCATTTTCTGTTCATTCATATATATTATATATTTATATATTAAATGTTATATATATATATATATATATATATATATATATATATATATATGTTTATTTAGTTAGTTATTTATTTATTTATACAGGGTCAAGTGACTTACCCAGGGCCAAACAAGTATCAAGTCTTTGAGGCCAGATTAGGTCTTCCTGAATTCAAAGTTAGGCACTTTATTCATTTTAGCTATCTGGGCACCCCAATATTGCCCTTAAATCAGAGAAATGTCTTTAGTATAGTATACTATTCCTCAATACTTAACTACTGCTGGAAAATGTTGAAGCAACTGTTTCACCCCAAGTCTAAGTTCCAAAATCTGGGGAAAAGTTCAAGTTGACTGAATCAGAGATATTTTAATTGGGATTTCAATATTAGAAACAGTCTGAAGAAGAGTGTCCAAAATGATGGAGAGAAGACAGGCACAGCTCTAAACTGTCTTGATCTTTCCTTATCAATAATATGAAACAAATCTCTTAACAGAAATATGATCAACAAAACCCAGAACAAGAAGCCAGGAGATGAACATCCACCTCGGAATTTGTCTTCCAGAATCATGGGTGAGTCCAGGTGGAGAAGGCAGACTCTTCTAGGAAAACAGGACTGGTGAGAGCCTGGGAGCCTGGATTAGCCATGCATTAGCCTGATTAGGGGTGGGGCTGGAGCCCGGAAGCCTGAGGGGCCAAGAACCAGACCAGCTTGATCAGTAGTGGGGCTGGGGCAAGAGCCTGGTCAACCAAAAAAAAGACATATTGTAATAGAGGGGAAGAAGGGAAAAGATGAAAAACAGCTGAATCTTCCTCTAATCAGATTTGTCTTAAAGTGAATTTACAAACACACTCGGTTTACTTAAAAAGATCTTACATCTCAAGTATTAAAAGGGGGAAGAGGGGACCAGGGTACAGAGACAGGGAGGGGCAGAAAAAGGGTAGCTAACAGAAGGAAGGGAAGGGGAAAGGTGAAAAATAGAAAGGGGAAAGAAATGGAAGGGGGTGGATATAGGAGGGCAAATATACTGAAAGGGGTGGAATTCAGAAACAAAACACTTGGGAATATGGATAAAGGGGAAAATACTAACAGAGGTAATCATAACTTTCAATGTGAATGGGATGAACTTTCCCTCAAAATATAAGAGAATAGCAAGCTGGATTAAAAACCAGAATCGTGCAATATTCTGCTTACAAAAAAACCATTGTAAGCAGAGAGATACAAATAGAGTAAAGGTAAAAAGGTTGGAGCAAAATTTATTTTACTTCAGCATAAGAGAAAAAAGCAGGGGTAGCAATCATTATCTCAGACAAAGCAGCTGCAAGAATATATAGCATTAAAAGATATAAGGAAGGAATCTATGTCCTCCTAAAAGGTACTATAGACAATAAAGTGATTTCAATACTGAATCTGTATGCACCCAATGGAAAAGCATCGAAATTATTAGAGGAGAAGCTGAAAGAACTACAGGAAGACATAGAAAGCAAAACTCTACTAGTGGGAGACTTCAACCTACTGCTCTGAGATTTAGATAAATTGAATCATAAAATAAATAAGAAAGAAGTTAAGGAGGTAAATAGATTGTTAGAAAACCTAGCCATGATGGACTTATGGAGGAAATTGAATGGGCATAGAAAGAAATATATTTTCTTTTCTGGAGTATATGGAACTTACTCAAAAACTGATCATGTACTAGGGCATAAAAAACCTAATAATCAATGGCAGAAAGGTAGAAATAGTGACTATATCTCTCTCAGACCATAATTCAATAAAAATGATATGCAATATTGGAACAGGGAGATATTGACCCAGAACTAATTGGAAACTGAATAACCTCATTTTAAAGAATGAGTGGATCAAACAATAAATTATAGAAATAATTAATTATTTCATCCTAGATAATGACAATAATGAAGCAAAATACCAAAACCTATGGGATTTACTCAAAGCAACTGCCAGTGAATATATTATATATTTTTTCCTTGAATTATAAAGATTTTATTTATTTTGAGTTTTACAATTTTTCCCCTAATCTTACTTCCCTCCCCATCCCTCGACAGAAGACAATTTGCCAGTCTTTACATCGTTTCCATGGTACACATTGATCCAAATTGAATGTGATGAAAGAGAAATCATATCCTTAAGGAAGAAACATAAAGTATAAGAGAAAGAAAGATTGGACAATAAGATATCATTTTTTTTTAAATTAAAGGTAATAGTCCTTTCTCTTTGTTCAAACTCCACAATTCTTTCTCTGAATACAGATGGTATTCTCCACCACAGACAGCCCCTTATTCTCCTGGGCTCCACCCACCCCTGCTAATTATGCTAATCTGCAGTTAATCCATTCTCCCAGGCTCTCCCTGGTCCTGTGCTCCCAGTAGAGTCCACCCTCTGCACCTGGCCTCAAAAATGATTGCAGAAGAAAAATCCTCAAGTAGATGTTCTCTCTCCTGGCTTTTGTTTCTGTGTTTTGTTGATCAGATGTCTGTTAAGAGGTTTGTTTCATATCATATATGGGGGAAGATCAGGAGATTTTTGAACTGTACCTGTCTTCTCTCCACCATCTTGGCTGGAAGTCCCTATATTATATCTTTAAATGATTACATCAATAAATTGAGAAAGAGCAAATCAATTAAATAAATATGCAACTAATAATTAGCAAAAGAACAAATTAAAAACCCCCAATTAAATACAAAATTAGAAATTCTCAAAATAAAAGGAGAAATTAATAAAATCCAAAGCAAAATACCTGGTGAATTAATAAATGAAAGGAAGAGTTGATTTTATGAAAAAAAACAATAAAATTGATAAACCTCTGGTCAATTTGTTTAGAAAATAGAAGGAAACCAAATTGCTAGTGTCATAAATGAAAAAGGTGAACTCACCACCAATGAGAAGGAAATTAAAGTAGTAATTCAAAATAATTTTGCCCAATTCTATTCCAATGAATTTAACAATCTAAGTGAAATGGATGAATATACTCAGCAATAAAAGTTGCCCAGGTTAAAAGAAGAGGAGATTAAACACCTAAACAACCTTATCTCAGAAAAAGAAATTCAACAAGCCATCATGGAACTCCCTAAGAAAAAATATCCTGGGTCTGATGGATTCACAAATGAATTCTACCAAACACTTAAGTAATAATTGGTTATAATTCTAAATAAACTCTTTGGGAAAAAATGGGAGAAGATGGAACTCTGCCTAACTCTTTCTGTGACACCAATATGGAGCTGATACCTAAACCAGGAAGAAAACAGAGAAAGAAAATTATACACCATCCCCCTAATGAATATAGGTGTAAAAGTCTTAAATAAAATCGTAGCAAAAGATTACAAGTTATCCCTAGGATAATTCATTATGACCAAGTAGGATTTATCCCAGAAATGAGGGTTGATTCAATAATTAGGAAAACTGTTAGTATAATTAATTATATCAACAAAAAAACCTATTAGAAATTATATGATCACATCAATAGATGATGAAAAAGCTCATATCAATAGATGATGAAAAAGCTTTTTACAAAATACAGCATGGATTCCTAATAAAAACAGTAAAGAGTGTAGTAATAAATGGACTCTTCCTTAGAGTAATAAGTAGCATCTATATTAAACTATCATCAAGCATTGTATTCAATGGGAAGAGACTTTAGACATTCCCAATAAGATTAGGGGTTAAACAAGGATGCCCACTATCACCACTACTATTCAACATCATATTAGAAATGCTAGCTTCAGCAATAAGAGAAGAAAAAGAAATTGAAGGAATTAGAATTGGGAAGGAAGAGACAAAATTCTCACTCTTTTCAGATAACATAATGATATATGTAGATAATCCTAAGAACACATCCAAAAAACTACTGGAAACAATTAGCAATTTTAACAAAGTTGCAGGATATAAAATCTTAAATCCTTAACTTTTCTACATATGACTAGCAAGATATGGCAGGAAGAGCTAGAAAGAGAAATTCTATTCAAAGTAACCTCAGACAATGTAAAATACCTGGGTTTCTATTTGCCAAGTCAGACTCAGAAACTTTTTGAAAGTAATTACAAAACACTTTTCACAAAAATGATATCATATTTAAATAACTGGGCAATCATCAACTGCTCATCGATAGGTAGAGCTAATAATAATAAAAATGACAATTCTACCAAAATTATCTGTTTATTGCCCTACCAATCAAAATTCCAAAAAAATTACTTCAGTGAGTTAGAAAAAATTGTAAGTAAATTCATGTGGAGGAATAAAAAGTCAAGAATTTCCA
The DNA here is from genome assembly GCF_037893015.1 of Macrotis lagotis. NCBI lineage: Eukaryota > Metazoa > Chordata > Mammalia > Peramelemorphia > Peramelidae > Macrotis > Macrotis lagotis. Next base: position 136,314,078 of record NC_133663.1, on the reverse strand, counting down.
GCAATTCAATCTAAAACAGTGAAAAAGAAGGTGGCTTAGCCCTACCAGATATAAAATTATATTATAAAGCATCAGTCATAAAAACTGTCTGGTATTTGCTAAGAAATGTAGTGGTGGAAAGTGGAATAGACTAGGTTCAATGACAGGAAACAGTTATAGTAATCTGCCTTTAATAAACACTTCAGCTTTTGGGATAAAAACTCTCTCTTTGATAAAAACTGCTGGGAAAATTGGATGTTAGTATGGAAGAAACTTAGATTAGACCATCACCTCACACCTTATGCACTTCCTACTATAAGAAATCTCAATCTCCAACTTGAGTGAGTAGAATGATTTAATACTAAACTGGTCATCAGAGTAATTGTATTTCAATTCAAACTTTAACCATTTATTAGTCCTTCAAAAAGATATAAGAATCAAGGACAATAAAATGTTTGCTATACCTGACTCTGACTATTAGGGATTATTAAGGATACCACAGCAGAAATATCATGAATCAGGGGGTGACTTGTCATTCTTTAACAATGATAAATGAGAAATACTGGGAAAAGACTGTAATATGTTCTGCTTAAACTTCTTCCATTATTTTTCTAGATTTCTACTATTAAGAATATAAATTAGGAATAAAATAAGAGTAGGACTGAAAAGGAGCTTTGGATCTCATCTAAAATTCGCTAAATTTACAGATTTAATATATGAGCGATTGAATGATCACCTTAAGAATTAGAGAGGTAGCAAGGAATAGAAGCAGGGTTTGAATATGATATTCTGACTCCAAACTTAATGTCTTTGCCACTACACCACACTGTCAAGTTTATCTCTTGATAAATAATGATATTTCTCCTGATTGCTTTTATCAAATCTTATCTTTTTGAAAAAGGCATTACTTTATTATATTTCATCCATAAGTCACATCCCATTGTCACAATGGTACCTATGAGATTATATTTGCTTTCTTATAGTAATACTTCTATCTCACTGAGCTTATTAGCTATATTCTACACAGTAGTTTAGAGACATCTGAGGCCATGAATTTTACGACTTTTGCTTCTTGTATATTGCCTAATATAAATTGTAATACTGCTGCAACTTTCTGGTCTATGAATGTTACAATCCATATTTAGCTACACGGTCCTCTCTTTTCAATTTAAACCAATTTATCATTACATTCATGTCTACAGGGAAACATCTATTTCTATACTATCTATATTCCTTTCCCATATTTTCTGAGATATTCCCTTTTTTAGACTTACTTCATCCTTAGACAAGAAAGCATTATTTCTTTGCTGTAAACCAGAACATAGAAATCCAGACGTTAAAATGATTATGCTATCCCTTCTATTCGCCCTCCCTTCTGAAGCATGACTTTCAATTGACAATCATAATTAAGACATTTTGTCTGTAATTTCTTATCTAGTAATTTACATTTCTCTGAAATGCTTCCTTTGTCCAAATAATATTCTCCAAGGTTTTTTTTTGTAAGGATGTCTTATGTTATTATACTATTTAATTAGTAATGTCAATGAAAATAAAAATTTCATTGGAAGAGAAGCATTATTACATTTATCCTGACTTATTGATCTCCATTAGAAAGGAATCATGAAGTCTTGAGGAATATTGAAACTTAGGAAAAGGCAGTGATATAAACTGGATAAAGTGGGATCATTTGGCAAGAACAGGAGAGGGCATGAAGCAAAGCAGATCACTATCCATAGGTGAGAATCTCAATAATTTGGATTTAATTTTAACTATTTTCTTAAACTTAGCTGCTTATCCTAACAATGGAACATGTCTAAAATTCTCCATATACTTTTATCTACTTTGGCATAATAATTATGAGCCTTCTAACATTAAGACAGATTCCATTGAATGTTGCATTTAAAATTTGTCTTGGAATTTGTTTAATATGGAATTTTTTATATTTATAAAAACATGCTATATAAATCATAGCACCTTTCAAATAAATTGAGGAGTGTACTTTTGTCTGCATATTCAGAATATGCTCATAAAATGAATTCATATTAATAGTTACTTCAAATATATACATATATATATATATATATATATATATATATATATATATATATATATATATATATATAGATGTATAGATGTAAAATTTACCTGGAAGTTCAATACAGAAAGGGACTTTCTTTTGTTCTTGTTTGCTTTTCATAAGCATTGATATACTAGGTGACAAAATCCTATCATTTAGAGGGGAAAATTCCTTAATTCAACTCTATTGTATGCTGGAAAGAGCATCAGACTTGCATACAGGATAAATGAGTTTAAAGTTTGACTATTTTCTTTACTGGTTGCATTGAAATGTGGAAATTATTGGATCTCTTTGCTTTTCCTGTCATTAAAATGAGAAATATAATACATAATCACTGATTTCAGAAATATTTATAATAATCTTTTGAAAGCTAACAAGTATTTAATAAATTTAAATTGTAAGCCTTTCTAGCCTGGCAAGAGTTAAAAGAGCTTGTGCTCCTTTAATCTAGATCAGGGCTGTCCAGCCTTACTTTTATAAGTTTTTTTATTTGGGCAGCTAGGTAGCTCAGTGGATAGAACACTGACCCTGGAGAGAGGTGTACCTGAGTTCAAATGCTGCCTCTGAGACTTAATAATTACCTAGATGTGTGGTCTTGGGCAAGCCACTTAACCCCATTTACCTTGAAATAACTAAAATGTTTTTTATTAAAACAATAGACAATATATTTTGATTTGTCATTTTATTGAGTGCTCTGTGGTAGCTAGGCTTCCTTTGCTAAAGCATTTAGCAAATTCACAGGCATATCTCATAAAATCATCCTGAAGGTCACTTACCAGATGATGAGGCAGATAGGGAATACATTTATCTCAGAGATAGGAATATTCAGACACATTAATCATGCAATTCTTTTCATATTCCTTCACCTTTCTCAGTCTCAGTTTCCATATCTGTAACATGGATATAATGCAAAAATGTAACTCAGAGGATTTTGTAAGGTTCAAAAGTGAATACTTAAATAAAACATTTTATAAACTCTAAAACACTTTATACGTTGCATGTGTATGTAAATGAATACAAATGTTTGTGAACTGCATACATGAATTAAATGCAGTACACAACATCATTTCTTAAGCTTTTTTCTAATCTGATAGCTCATTTTAAAGTTAAAATGAATGACTTCTAAATTACTTTTAGATTCAAGATGTCTTATGAAATAGGTGTTATTGTATTTTTTCCCAAATTTATATGTAATTTTCCAAATTTTGCATTGAGAATCAAAGAGTTGAAGTGAGTTGCCCAGGAAGTTAGGAAGGTTTCAATTTGAGAGCAGGATTTACTGTCTTTTTTTTGTATGGTTAAGAAACCGAAAAGTAGAAAGAAGATAAAAACTGTATCTGTGGTTTCTTTGATATGCAGAACTCCCATTGGAATAAAGACCCAATTTCTAAGCAATTTAAAAATCTTAGAGAGTTGCCTGGGGCACTAAGAGATTAAGTAAGTAGGAAAATAAGTCAATATTTGTTTGAAATAAGAACTGAAGGGCAGCTAGGTGGCACAGTGGATAGAACACTGACCCTGGAGAGAGGTGTACCTGAGTTCAAATGCTGCCTCAGACACTTAATAATAATTACCTAGCTGTGTGGCCTCCGGAAAGCCACTTAACCCACTGCCTTGCAAAAAAAAAAAAAAAGAAAAAAAAAACCTAAAAAAAAAAGAAACAGGAATTGAATACTGAGCACTGTTTACTATCCAATAGATCAAGGCAGCTAGGTGTGCAGTGGATACTGGCCTTTACATCAGTAGGATTGGAGGTCAAATTCAGTCTCAGATACTTGCTAGTTGTATGAACTTGGGAAAGTCATTTAACCCTGATTGACTCATATCCAATACCATCACCAATTTCCCTGATTCATGTCTGGTCAAAGGACCCAGATTGCTCTTAAGGAGAAATTGAAATTGGTGACTTGGCTCACTCAAATCCAATTTACATATATGTAATGACATCTTCTCCCCTGATGTCATAGTCTATTCCAGCCAAGATGGCCGAGAGAAGCCAGACCCCATACTAAGGTCTCCTGAGTTTTCCTCATATATAATATGAAACAAACCTCTTAATACAAATCTAATCGACAAAACCCAGAAAGAGAAGCTAGGAGAAGAACATCTACCTCAAGGTCTGTCTTTGGGCATAGTAAGTGTGCCAGGCACAGTGAGCAGAGAACCAGTGGGGGCAGGGTGAGACCTGGACTAATCTAAGATCAGCCCCCAAGGCTTTTGCTGTCCTGACAGCACTGAGAAACAACTAGAGAGTGGAGGCATAGCAGTGTGACTAATTATCTCGGGCTTACCAGAAGGGTTGGAGGGTATGTTCCAGCCTCTAGCAGCCCCTTCTGGCAGGGTGGAGATATTACACTCAGTGAGCAAAGCCTTTAGCACTCTCTGCTATTTAATCCACATAGAGTTACTAGACCCTAACTCAGAGAGACCTAGAACCTCTCTGAGGAGACTATGATTTGGTCTCCAGTTCAGAAAGACTTCCTTGAAGAAATCAGGAAGGAGTTAAAAATCAATTGGAAAAATTGGGGAAAGAAGCCAAAGAGAAGACTAATGATTTGCCACAAGAAAACAAGTCCTTGGAAAATACAATTGGACAAATGCAGAAAGAAAATAATTTTCTCAAAACCTCAATTGGTCAAATGGAAAACTCTTACAAAAGTAGAATTGATCAGTTGGAAAATGAGTTGCAAAAGGTGAATGAAGAACATTCTTCTCTAAAAAAAGAATGGAGTCTGTGGAAACCAATGACTTCATGAGACAACAGGAATCTATTAAACAAAAGTGAAAAACAGAAAAAATAGAAGAAAATATAAAATACCTCACCTGATGTCATAATCTTCTTTGAGAACGAAGGACAAAACATCATTAGCATCCTCATCCAGTAAATCATACAAATGTTCAATTCTTTTGTCAAGGTCACTCTGGAATTAACTTTTTCACTGAATCATTGCTACATAAAGCAATTTCTTCTTTTAGAGTCATTCACTGAGTGTTCAGCTTTCAAATCATTCATAATGTCCTATAATTTTTAAAAACTGATTTTTAAAGTAATTTTGAAATTATTTTATTTTTTCATGAGTGACAAACTTAGGCAAATTTATTCAGTTTGTATGTTCAAATAAGAAACATATCAATTAAATTTTATTGATTACAATATAAAATAAACTGAGAAGGTAAATATTATGATACATTGATTTTAGCATACATATTTGTCTATTCCATAAACTGCATATTCCAATCGTGAAGACAATATTATTCTCGCATAAAAGTTGCTTTTTTGAGACTTGTTGAAGCTCAGAGGCAGTCATAGAAACAAGAATGTGAGAGTGCCAATAAGTGTCTATTTAAGTGTCTATTATATCACATGTGCCATCCTAAGTATTCAAAGTTTAAAGGGTAAAACAACATGCAGACAGCAATGTATGAAGGATTTATGCAAAAGATAAATTAAAAAATCATAGTTTTCTTCTTTTAAAATGTAAGCAGAAGAATTGTATGAAATATTCATAATTATCTTCAACTCCACATTTGTTCTATAATTCAACTCAGCAGGGAGGTAGTGAAACATAGTTTCTCTTATACTAATCCTAAGAAGTTCAAACTCTGTAGGGTCTTATTAGGTTGTAAAGTCTTTGAATGTAGGGTCAGAAAAAGTCTGTTATTGGAAATAAAGAAGACAAGGGAAGCTACATAAACTACAATTCTGGTCACTGGCTGTTAAATTTTACAACTTTAGTTTTAATTTAGAGAGGACACTATCTGTATTATATAAAAACATTCAAACTCTTCTTATCAATAATAGGACACCACTACTGGTATTTATTCAGGATGAACTGGTACCTCTAATCTGAGGGTTTATTGAAATCTTTTCTGTACTCATCCACCTTTAGTGTCCACCTTTCACCCAATTCTCATCTATGGATCCAAGAAATTCTGCTATGTACAGAGACCATAACACACCTCAGTAGATAATCAAGGTAGGCCTTAAACCAGTTGAAGTAGGGGGTGATCTACTTCAAACATACAAAGATTTCTTCTGGTGGGATGGGTGGATGATAAGAATTTTGTCCAACGGTCATAAAAGGAACTAAAACAGGTACTATGGAACACTTATGGATTGTTAGACAAGAGTCTAGAATTACTTACTATATGTTGGGCCACCACATTTCATCCCAGACTATTACCCATTACAATGATTTTATTTTGCTAATAGACCTTGAAGACTCCGGAAGACAGAGTATGGTTGGTGATTGTGTGCAAATCTGCAGTGCAAGGTAAAACATCATTCCTTGATATCATTGGAACTTTTTTTAGGTTTTTGCAAGGCAAATGGGATTAAGTGACTTGTCCAAGGCCACACAGCTAGGAAATTATTAAATGTCTGAGGTCACATTTGAACTCAGGTACTCCTTACTCCAAGGCTGGTGCTCTACCTACTGCACCACCTAGCCACCCCATGTCATTAGAACTCTTAAAATGAAAGATAAACAACAGTAACAATTACCATGACAATGATGATGGTGATGACTATGACTACTACTGGTGGTGGGAGAATTATTTAGGGAAAGGGCATTTATATATCATTGAAGAAATTACAAGGATCTCTGATTCAGTAGAGCAAGAAAAACTATAAACTGTACTTCATAGGTTACTGCAAAGAGTTATGTTAATTCACAGAGCTTTTCAAGTTGCAATCAAGGTAAATAAAATAAATTTTAATATAGGTAGAGAAGTTAAGGAAAAAAAGAAGAAATAGCTAAAAACTGGACTAGTGAGAACATCAAAAAAGACATTTAAGAAGGGAAAAGGGAGAAGGGAAAAAGCATCATGGCTGGGCTAAGGTCAACATGGATGTATCTTGGAGAACAGGGTGAATAGAACTTTATGGTTAGGGTAGGAAGCCTAACTCATCTCCTGTATAGAAAAGAGTCATGGGGAGGGGTCAAGGAGTCATCCACCTGAATATGAATGAAAGCATAAATCTTGAAATGCTACATCCTAGACAGGTGCAGGTGGGGTAGGGGGGAAAGACTGAGTTTGGTTGCTATTTTCTTAATGAATTTATCTTTCAAAAAACTGGACTGAATAATAGGGAAGAATGCATAAACTCACAGAAAATGCCAGATGCACTATTATTTCCTTAATATTACAGTATGATATTTACTTATTATTATAGGAAAGACCAGACAAATATTTCTCCTTTACTACTACTACTACTACTGCTACTACTACTACTACTGCTACTACTACTACTACTACCACCACTATAAGAACAATTACTACTCTCCCGCTACCAACACAAACACCATTACTACTAAGAAAGTAACACTACAATTAATAATAGCTTTAGTATTCAGAATTTGGATATTTCCTTAACATTTATTTAAAATATTTTAACAATATTATCTCATTTTATCCTCAAAACAATTCACATAGGTAAGTGGTATTATATCCCCATTTTGGAGATGAAGAAAAACATGAAAATAAGGTTAAGTGATTTCACCTGACCCTACTACACCTCTAAACTATTATTGAAAGTCATAAATCTTTAAATCACCAAAGTTAAATGTCAATTAATAAGAATAATTATGTATATGTTGTGAATTATCACTTGCCTCAATGACAAAAAATGTGATCATAACTAATGTGCAATTAAGAAAAGTGTTTGGTTTTTCCCTTCCACCCAAGTCTAGTTATAAGAAGTGAAGTGATCTGGAGACTATGTGATATCAAAAATCTGAAATGAGTTTATTAGATTAATCATTGTGCTCTCTTTTTCAATAATATTCAATAATTCAAAAATATCTCTTTCTCAATAATATGTATATCTAAATTTAATGGCTCAAAAAGTTTATCTCACAAATATAATGTACATTCTTTGTAGCCAAGGATATATTATTTTATTCTTTTCAGAATTCCTAGGAGCTACACCAAGTTTGAAATATATTTTGCATGAAGTAAGTTTTTGAGAAATACTTGTTGAATTGTTTGAATGATAATAATATTCAAAAAAGAGCTTGGTTAGTTGTTTTCTCCTCAGAGCAAATCCTATGACTTGCATCTGTCTTTTGCAAAGTCATTTTTTTCTAGTTCCTCTTTCTGGCATCAAAAAGGAAGTACATCTATCTCTTTTTGACATTTAGCTTCTAAAATACATGAAAATAGGCATTATAATCTCCCTTATTCTTCTCATTTCCAGTCTAAATCTTCTTAGCATTCTCAAAAAAAAATTATATAATTTTATTTTAAGATTAACCTTAGTCTTGGTCATTTCCTATGAACACATTACAGTTTGTTAATTTATTTCCCACAATATATCATGAGTAACTGAACACAATATTCAAGGTTTAGTTTGATTATGACAGAGTACAATAGAATCTCCTATTATTGTCTGTACACTGCACTTTGTTTAATGCAAAATAAGACTGCATGAACTTTTATTGGGTTTGGGGGAAGCGTTAACTATATCCTTTTTAGATTGCAGTCTTTTTTTGGCAGCCATGACCATCTTTGCTTCTGAAAGTGAATTTCTGAACCAAATATGGATCATTGTGCTTTCTCCTAAAGTTTTAATTTATATGTTCCATCATTATAGAATGATCACAATTTTGGTGTAACATAGAATACAGCAGTGAACTTGGAGTTAGAAGAGAGCTGAATTTGAATTTCACTTCAGAAAGTGGTTGAAGCATCATGCACAAGATATTCTTCCTGTCAATTTATATTACTAGATGAGAAAAATGATTTAAGTTTCTTGTTCGTAGGGTTATTATGAGAATAAATGAGCTACTAAAAAAGCCTAAAGCATTATTACAATGATGTCAACTATCATTTTTTAGTTATTCCACTCATGTTAGTGTCATTTGTGATTTTAATAATAATTTCATTTATGTCCTAATTAAAATTGCTGATGAAAATATTAATCTGGATATTGCCAAGACCAAAAGTTCAAAAAGGTAAAATTACCTATTTATTTCCAAATTGATTAAGAACTACTTAAAAGTACTATCATCACAAATATCTCTTAGTTTTTTCTCTGAAGATTTCATGAGTGACATTATCAAATGTTTTCAACAAATTCTAATTATGGTTTCTACTTAATTTCCTTGATTTCCATTCCAGCACAGTTTAGAATGAAAATAAGCTAAATGTGGATGGAAATACTAGTTATGAAATCATGATGAGTCTGAATAATGTTTATTTTTTCTACATGTTCTTTCAACATCCCTTTATAGATAGAGTCTTGGACCTTATTAGGAAATGTATACAAGCTCTTTGACCTATACTTGACTAATTTCAATTCTTTTTTGTTAAAACGGGAAATACTTTGGTAATTCTATAATATGTCTCCTATCTCCAGATTAATGTTCTATTTCCTCAACTTCTTACTTCTATTCAGGTCTTACTTAGCATACTCAGATTAAAACAAGTCTTTTATTTTCCCTCCGTTGACCACATAAATGTTTTTCTCCATTCTTCTCTACTCTTTTTATTGGATTTCCTTATGTGTGTGACTGTACATTCTTTATTTACAATGTTACTATGCTCCTTCTTCTATCTATTGTATTTTTCAAATAAAATCTATCCTTCTAATTCTATATTCAATTTGAGTTTTTTCATGTTTCTCAGTAATACTTCTAGTCAAATTTAGCTTCTCTTTTCTTTGCTTATTAATTAATAATTATACAGTCCATTTTAATGAATAGACAACTGAACTTGGAGGCAGGAAAATCCGATATTAAATCCCATGTCAATCATTTATTAGCTAGGTGATCTGGAGAAATCACTTATCTTCCACTTGCCTCTGTTTCCTCATTGTAAAATGAAGAAAATAACATTATCTATTAACCACAGCTTGAGAGAATAAACTGAGATCATATATGCAGAACCTTGTGAACATTAAAATATTTTAATGATAACAAAATTCATAAGCTTTATTTTTTCTGGATATACTTTGATTATCTTCAAACAAATGTTCTTCCTTCTGGGCCAAGAAAACTGGTTATGATGAAAAAAAGATGAAAATCTTTTTTTAAGAGTACTGAAATATGTTTACAGCAAAGTTTAATTAAAGCAATTTTACTTATCTAGTATCAGAAGTTGATATATGCCTTTTGATTCTTAGAAAATATAATGACCACCTTTTCTTGCAATTTTCATTTTTATACTTGTAATCATTATACCATAAAAAAGAATAACTTAAGTCAATTAAAAAACTCATTCAGGAGAACTTCCAGAATGAAATTAGCAAAGATTTTTTGTTTTATAAGGGAAGAAAATGAAAGGCATAAAGATTAAGTAAGTAGTTTTGTTGCATAATTGTATTTTAGAATCTGTATTACATTTCTAATGTTTAGAGGTTAGTGAGTTTTACTCAGTTTCTCAGGTCAGGTTCAACATTGTAAATAGTAGCTATAAAATGCAACTAAGAAAAGAGCATTTGTATATGAAAGCATCTTTCATAACTTCAAAATAGTTATATGAAAAAAGCATGATTAATATTAACATTTTGAGGTATCATAATCCATAAAAGCTTGTGGCCATCTAATATATACCCATTTATCAAACTCAAAATTTATGCCATCATTTTATCTAATTTTATGTGTTAGTGACAGTCATAGTAAATGGAAGCCTCAATCTATGAATGGTGAAAATAAAATCACAAACTGAAAAAAGGTAATTTGAGAAGCAATATGCAGAAATATAATTTTACATTCTCAAATCATCTTCAATTTAAAAAGTAGATATAAGGATAAAATATTATGAAAAAAGAAACATTTTATAAAAATTCTTATGGAATGATGGAAATAATTGATGAAGAAAGGAAGCTGTCATTTCCTAAACTTCTTCTGCTCTTGGTAATGCTTCATGTTGACTTTCTGGAACCACCACTATGCCCTCTTGCTAAATGTATGGCAATACCTTCTTATTTGTTTGAATTAAGTCACCTATCTAAACAGTATAATCAGGACCCCACAGCAAAAAAAAATCAACTCACAATTTGTGTGTTGATTTGATTTTACTGTCCTTTAGCAACAGAGAATATTTTTATTAATTTATTATTATGCTCATTATAAATTGAAATAAGTAGAACTAATAGTTTAGCAATTGTATCACTGTTCAATAACAAAAATATATCAAAATGTCAAGACTGATTGGTTTCAAATGTGATGATGCAGTTTGATATGTATTCATGGGTTCAGTTTTTCAATTCCATCATTCAGCACTTAATTTTAGGCAAAATCTTCTCAATTAGTTTAATCTTTTACATTTGAACTTTAATCAAGTATAGAAAATGTGTAGTCATTGATTCCATTTTTCTATTGAAACTCCTACAATTTGAAAACCTAAAAGAATTTCCAAAATATACACTTTTTTCTTCTGGGCATGTATTGTAGGAGGATACTATAATAAATGCAAAGTAGCTAGCATCCAATGAGTTTGTCTCTAATAAGAACAGTATAATTTAAAAAGATTTGTCCATAAAGAATTAATTCATCCAATATCTGCTTACATTGAAAAGATTCTCTCATAATTAGGCACTCTTTTCTTTTTTTGGCTTTTTCCATGCAATGGGGTTAATTGACTTGACCAAGGTAATACAGTTAGGTGATTATTATAGTATCAGAGAACAGATTTGAACTCAGGTCCCCCTGACTCCAACTGCACCATAATTATGTTATCTTGATATATTTTCCTCTCCTGATTTCAAAGATTATTTTTCCATATTTTGAATTGAGTATTGTTAGCTATGCTTTACTTTAATATTATTAATATTTATTGTTATTATTGTTATTATTATTATTATCATTTTAATTGGAGCAGAACCATTTCATAATAAGTAAAACTACTACCATGACAAGGTTTTCTCTTAAGAAACTACTTCTGCAGTGTTGACTATATTGATTAGATTTTTTTTATTGTTTAATTAATTAATTAATTTTTATTTAAAAGCATTTTTATTAAGATGTTATTTGAGTTTTACAATTTTCCCTCCTATCTTACTCCCCCCCCCCCACGGAAAGCAATCTGTCAGTCTTTATTTTGTTTCCATGTTGTACCTTGATCCAAATTGAGTGTTATGAGAGAGAAATCATATCCTTAAAGAAGAGACAAGAAAGTCTAAGAGGTTACAAGATCAGACAAGAAGATATCTGCTTTTTTCTAAATTAAAGGGAATAGTCCTTGAACTTTGTTCAAACTCCACATCTCCTTCTCTGGATACAGATAGCACTCTCTTTTGCAGACAGCCCAAAATTGTTCCCAATTGTTGCACTGATGGAATGAGTGAGTCCTTCAAGGTTGATCATTACTCCCATATTGTTGTTATGGTATACAGTGTTTTTCTGGTTCTGCTCATCTAAATCAGCATCAGTTCATGCAAATCCCTCCAGGCTTCCCTGAAATCCCATCCCTCCTGGTTTCTAATAGAATAATAATGTTCCATGATATACATATACCACAGTTTGCTAAGCCATTCCCCAATTGAAGGACATTTACTTGATTTCCAATTCTTTGCCACCACAAACAGGACTGCTATAAATATTTTTGTACAAGTGATGTTTTTACCCTTTTTCATCATCTCTTCAGGATATATACGCAGTAGTGGTATTGCTGGGTCAAAGGGTATGCACGTATTTGTTGCCCTTTCGGCGTAGTTCTAAATAGCTCTCCAGAAAGATGAGTTCACAGCTCCAGCAACAGTGTAATAGTGTCCCAGATTTCCCACAACCCTTTTAACAATGATCATTATCCTCTCTGGTCATATTGGCCAATCTGAGAGGTGTGAGGTGGTACCTCAGAGAAGCTTTAATTTGCAATTCTCTAATAATTGATCATTTAGAGCATTTTTTCACATGGCTATGGATTGCTTTGATCTCCTCATCTGTAAATTGCCTTTGCATATCCTTTGACCATTTGTCATTTGGGAAATGGCATTTTGTATTAAAAATATGACTCAGTTCTCTGTATATTTTAGAAATGAGTCCTTTGTCAGAATCGTTAGATGTAAATATTGTTTCCCAATTTACTTCATTTCTTTTGCTCTTGGTTAGAGTGGTTTTATCTGTGCAAAAGTTTTTTAATTTAATGTAATCAAAATCATCTAATTGGTTTTTGGTGATGTTGTCCTTACTCATAAACTGCTCCATTTTCCATAGAACTGACAGGTAAACTAGTCCTTGGTCTTCTAATGTGCTTATCGTATTTTTTTTATGTCTAAGTACTGGAAACATTTGGATCTTATCTTGGTAAAGGGTGTTAAGTGTTGGTCTAATCTAAGTTTCTTCCATACTAACTTCCAATTATCCCAGCAGTTTTTATCAAAGAGGGAGTTTTTAACCCAATAGCTGGACTCTTTGGATTTATCAAACAGCAGCTTACTATAATCCTCTCCTGCTTTTACACCTAGTCTATTCCACTGGTCCACCACTCTATGTCTTAGCCAATACCAAACAGTTTTGATGACTGATGCTTTATAATATAATTTTAGTTCAGGTAAGGCTAAACCACCTTCTTTCGCACTTTTTTAAATTAAGCTCCTGGCACTTCTTGACTTTTTGTTTCTCTACATGAATTTACTTACAATTTTTTGTAACTCATTAACGTAATTTTTTGGAATTTTGATTGGTAGGGCACTAAACACGTAGTTTAGTTTTGGTAGAATTGTCATTTTTATTATATTAGCTCTACGTATCCATGAGCAGTTGATATTTGCCCAGCTATTTAAATCTGATTTAATTTGTGTGAGAAGTGTTTTATATTGTTTTCAAAAAGATTCAGTGTCTGTCTTGGCAAATAGACTCCCAGGTATTTTATATTGTCTGAGGTTACTTTGAATGGGATTTCTCTTTCTAGCTCTTCCTGCTGTATCTTGCTAGACATATATAGAAAAGTTGAGGATTTATGAGGGTTTATTTTATAACCTGCAACTTTGCTAAAATTTCTTATTGTTTCCAGTAGTTTTTTGCATTTCTTGGGATTCTCTATGTAGCCCATCACATCATCTGCAAAGAGTGAGATTTTGTCTCTTCCTTCCCAACTCTAATTCCTTCAATTTCTTTTTCTTCTCTAATTGCTGAAGCTAACACTTCTAATTCAATATTGAATAGTAGTAGTGATAATGGGCACCCTTGTTTCACCCCTGATCTTATTAGGAATGTCTCTAGCCTCTCCCCATTGAATATAATGCTTGGTGATGGTTTCAGATAGATACCTCTAATTATTCTAAGGAATAGACCATTTATTCCTACACTCTCTAGTGTTTTTAGTAGGAATGGATGCTATATTTTGTCAAAAGCTTTTCCTACATCTATTTGTTATGAACTTATGATTTCTGCTAGTTTTGTTGTTGATATAATTGAGTATATTAACATTTTTCCTAATATTAAACCAACATTCCTGGAATAAATCCTATTTGATTATAATGTATTATCCTAGTGATAAATTGTTGTAATCATTTTGCTAAGATTTTATTTAAGATTTTTGCATCTATATTCATCAGGGAAATAGGTCTATAATTTTCTTTCTCTGGTTAGGTAACAGCACCACATTGGTTCCATAGAGAGTTAGGCAGAGTTCCATCTTTCCCTATTTTTCCAAACAGTTTATATAAAATTCGAACCAATTGTTCCTTAAATGATTGGTAGAATTCGCTTGTGAATCCATCAGGCCCTGGAGGTTTCTTCATAGGGAGTTCAATGATGGTTTGTTAAATTTATTTTTCTCAGATAGGGTTGTTTAGGTATTTAATCTCCTCTTCATTTAACCTAGGCAACTTATATTTTTGTAAATATTCATCCATTTCACTTAGATTATCAAATTTATTTCCATAGAGTTGGGCAAAATAATTTTGAATTATTACTTTAATTTCCTCCTCATTGGTGGTGAGTTCACCTTTTTCATTTATTATGCTAGCAATTTGGTTTTCTTCTTTCTTTCTTTCTTTAATCAAATTGACCAAAGGTTTATCAATTTTAATGATTTTTTCATAATACCAACTTTTGGTTTTATTTATTAATTCAATAGTTTTTTGGCTTTTGATTTTATTAATTTCTCCTTTAATTTTTAGAATTTCTAACTTGGTTTGTAATTGGGGATTATTTGATTTGTTCTTTTTCAAATTTTTTTATTTGCAGGTTTAGTTCATTGATTTCCTCTTTCTCCAATTCATTCATGTAAGCATTTAGAGCTATAATATATCCCCTGAGAGTCACTTTGAATGAATCCCAAAGGTTTTGGTATGTTGTTTCATTATTATTATTATCTAGGATAATATGGTTAATTCTTTCTATATTTTATTTTTTGCTCCATTCATTTTTTAAAATGAGGTTATTCAGTTTCCAATTTGTTCTGGGTCTATATCTCCTTGGCCCAATATTGCATATGATTTTTATTGCATTGTGATCTGAGAAAAATGTATTCACTATTTCTACCTTTCTGCAGTTAATCATTAGGTTTTTATGTCCTAGTACATGATCAATTTTTGTATATGTTCCATGTACTGCAGAGAAAAAGTTATATTCCTTTCTAGCCCCATTTAGTTTCCTCTATAAGTCTACTATATCTAATTATTCTAGCAATCTATTTACCTTGTTAACTTCTTTATTGTTTATTATATGATTTGATTTATCTAGAACTGAGAGTGGGAGGTTGAGGTCTCCCACTAGTAGAGTTTGGCTGTCTATGTCTTCCTGCAGTTCTTTCAGCTTCTTCTCTAAGAATTTGGATGCTGTCCCACTGGGTGCATATATATTCAGTATTGAAATAATTTTATTATCCATGGTACCTTTTAGGAGTATAAAATTTCCTTCCTTATCTCTTTTAAGACTATATATTTTTACCACTGCTTTGTCTGAGATAAGGATTGCTAACCCTGCTTTTTTACTTCTGCTGAAGGAAAATATATTTTGCTACACCTTTTACCTTTACTCTATATGTATTGTTCTGCTGCAAATGAGTTTCTTGTAAGCAGCAGGTTTTTAATCCACTCTGCTATTCTCTTACATTTTAATGGAGAGTTCATCCAATTCACATTCAAAGTGATGATTACTAATTCATTATTGCCCTCTGTGCTATCTTCCCTCTGTTTGTATTTTTCCCCTTTCCTCCCCTTTATCCATATTCCCCAGTATTTTGTTTCTGAATACCACCCACTTCAGTGTGCTTGCCTTCCTATGTCACCCCCTCCTCTTTCTTTCCCCTTTCCCTTTTTCCCTTTTCCCTTCCCTTCCTTTGGTTGGTTCACCCTTTTTTCCCCACTCCCCTTCCCTTTCTCCGTCCCCCCTCCCCCTTTTCCCTTTTAATACTTGAAAGGTTAGATGTTTTATAAGTTAACTGAGTATATGTACGTTGACTTTAAGCCAAGTCGGATGACTAGAAGATTCAGGTGTTTCTCATCTGCTCCCTTCTTCCCCTCTATTACCATAGTATTCTCTACCTCCCTCCTCCTGTCTCTTTCCTGTCCCCCTTTTTAAGGAGGTAGTGTTTTATTTAGATCATTCTTTCTGAGTCATAGAAAATTCTGAGTATCTGTCACTTCTAGTTAAGTATATTCTATCTAATAAATTAAAAATTCTTCAAAGTTATTAGAGTCTTTCTCCCAAGTCGGGTTAAAGCCAGTTACATCCCATTAGATAGCAGTCCCATGGATACATCATGAATGTCCATCATTTCTGGCTAGTTATATTCTCTCTGTTAGAGGTACAATTCTCAAGACTTATGAGAATCTTTTTACCCCATGCTGGGATATAGCCAGTTTCAACTTACTGGATAGCAGGTTTTTTTTTTCCTTTTACGGCTCTTTTTTTTTTTACCTTTTCATGTGTATATTGAACCTCCTGTTTGATGTCCAAATTTTCTACTTAGCTCTGGTCGTTTCATCAGGAATTTTTGGAAATCTTCCATTTTGTTAAATGTCCATCTTCTTCCCTGGAAGAGAAGGCTCAGCTTTGTGGGATAGTAGATTCTTGAATGCATTCCGAGCTCCCTTGCTTTTTTGAAATATCTTGTTCCAGGCCCTCCTGTGCTTACATGTTGATGCAGCCAGGTCTTGCATGATCCTTACTGTGGCTCCTTGATATTTAATTTGTTTCTTTCTGACTGCTTGTAGGATTTTCTCTTTTATATGATAGTTCTGGAATTTGGTCACAACATTCCTTTGTGTTTTCATTTTAGGGTTCTTTTTCTGGCATAGATTGATGTATTCTTTCAATAACTACTTTGTCATCTGGTTCCGTAATATCAGGGCAGTTTTCCATCACTAGATCCTGTAATATTAAGTCCAGGCTTTTTTTTCTCTTCAATGTTTTCAGGAAGTCAACTAATTCTCAGGTTGCCCCTTCTCAATCTATTCTCAAGGTCAGTGGTTTTGTTGATGGGGTATTTTACATTTTCTTGTATTTTTTTCTATTTTTTGATTTTGTTTAACTGGTTCTTGCTGTCTCGTGGAGTCATTAGTTTCTGCAGACTCCATTCTTTCTTTTTGGGTGGAGTTTTCTTCATTAACCTTTTGCAACTTCTTTTCCAATTAGTCAATCCTACTTTTGAAAGAGCTTTCCATTTGACCTACTGATGTTTTGAGAGTTATTTTCTTTTTGCATTTGCTCAATTGAGGATCTGAGAGAATTATTCTCCTTTTGTATTTGTCCAATTGTGTTTTCTAAGGATTTGTTTTCCTGTTGCAAGGTATTAAATTGTTTCTCCCAAATTTTCCAGTTGATTTTTAAGCTCCTTCCTTATTGTTTCAAGGAAATCTTCCCATGCTGAAGACCAGATCGTATTCTCCTCAGAGGTTTCAGGTCATTCTGAGTTAGGGTCTTTTCCTTCCAAGAATTTTTCTATGGATCCCCCTTTCCACTGACCCTTCTTCATTTTGCTAAGACCTTGAGTTAGGGAGGGGTTGGTTCACAGGGGCTTGGGATCAATAGAGGCTTTACTCACTGAGTGCAAATCCTCTGGCTGGCCAGTAGGATTTGCTGGTTACTTTCTCTAGAGAGTCTGTGACCTTGATTGAGGCCTTCTCCCTTTGCTTGAAGAGAGGAGTTGGAGCTATTGAATTCCTTTGCCTCCAATCAATTGTGGGCTTTACTCTAGCCTGAGGTCATTCACTCTTGGTTATCAGTTGGGTTGCTTCTTCTGCTCAGATACCTGGGCCTGAGGCAGAATTTGTCTGCAAATGTTTGTTCTGTGAAGAAGCCCAGTAGCAATGGAGGCATGGACTCAGAGTTCCTCAGACCAAAGGAGCCCAGGGATGGTCTCCACAGCTCTCCTGCACTGGAAATCTCTCCCCCACCCCATCAGCAAGCTCCAGAGGGACAGCAGCAACACCAGTGCCTCTGCTCCCTAGCTGACTCAAGCCCCTACCATCTAGCCCCAACTGCTGATCCAGCAGGTCTGACTCTCTGGCCCTCAGACTCCAGGCTCCACTTCAGCTGCTAATCTGGCTGATCTAGGATGAACTGCCCTCTGATCCCAGACTCATGCACCCAAATTCGGCGAGTGCTGCTGCTGGAGACAAATCCTCATGTAGATGTTCTTTCTTCTGGCTTTTTTTTCTGGGTTTTATGGGTCAGATTTCTGTTAAGAGGTTTTTTTCATATGATAGATGGGGAAAGATTAGGAGACTTTAAAACTGTGCCTGTCTTCTCTATGCCATCTTGGCCAGAAGTCCTGATTAGATTTTTTTAAAACTAGTTGTATAATTTCCTTTTAAGTTTCTTTCCAAAATATGCAATATTCTTTGAATTTTCTATTTTGCTGCATATGCTAATGCAAGCCTGCAATTTAACCAGATTGTATAATGATTAAACATGTAAAAGAATTTGAGTGAAATTATTGAAATGCTTTCAAGATTTTTAGAATGTTTGAAAGAATATTTGTCTATTATAGCAACTGATATTCTACTATTAAAACAAATGACGTGTTTTTTACGTATAGTTTTTGTTTGGAAGAGGTAGAATCTGATGTTTTTATTCACAATAAAAGTCAACTCTTTTTCCACTGGATAAGGATTTCACATTGTTATAAATCTAAAGGAAGACATTATCTTTATTTGGATTTAAATATAATGATTACAATACTATTTCATTTCAATTGAATATGTTTTTAAATATACATGGACATTATTCATATATACATGTGTAGTTTGTGCTTTCACATGTCCATGCACATATGTGCATATATAGTAACTGCACATATATGGTTATGCATGTGTATTACTTTTGTATGAGCACACATGTATATTTATCTATTATCTATATATGTATACTTTATACATATTTGTAAATATGTGCATTTGCCTTCAGTTCCTTCCAAGAAATAGACTAATATATAAAGTTTTTTATATATAAGTAATGTTTTAAACATAAAGTTTTAAAGCTACACTAAGATATTTGGAATAACCTGGTTAGAATCGAGTAATTTTAAAACTGAAATGATCTTAGCAAAATGATTTTGTATGTATACACAGCCATATATTTCATCTCCAGAAATTATATACCCAGTGTCCTCAACTAAAGATAGGAAACTAAAATTTCATTGAAATTCACCTCAAAATACAAAGTGTCCTTTAGGTAAATCATAACAGTCTGAATTCCCTAACCTAATGAAAGGGAAAAATCTGCTTTTTTATTAGAAAAATAAAGTATATTTATTTCTTGAATATAAATAAATATATATGCATACATTTTTGTTTTTTCTATGCATAAGCATACAAATGAATGGCAAGAATCAGATGATTTTAGATTTATAGATGCTATTAGAGAAAACATTTCCTAAGTTCTTTCATTTTATATCCAAAGAAATGAAGATTCTTTGAAAGTAAGTGAATCTCCCTCAAGATCAAAGAATTCACGATTGAATAGAAATAAAACTCTGGCTCTCAGGATATCCTTTCCATTGCACCCTGACATTATTATTCACCTCAAATATTTAATTTTGCAAGAGTTTCAAACAAGAGATAGACTAACTGTAATGCTATTTGTCTTCAAGAACTTGTTCAAATATTACCCAGTTTACCTCATAAATTATTAACAGAATTTATTTCTATGATACACATAACAAAGTAATAGTATCTTAGCATCCCAAGCAAAAAGAAAACTTAGAAATCATATTAGTTTATCTCCTCAATTAACAGATGAACAAATTGAAGACTGACTTTTTTAAAAGAGGAAAATGAGAAAGAAAATAAGTATTTATTATGCTTGTTACAATTTTATAATCAAGTCCTCAAAACAATCGCATAAATTGGTATGAGGATCATTACAGTTTTATAAATGAGGAAGCAAGAAGGGTTAACTAACTTTTCCAGGATCATACATCTAATTTAAACTTTGTTTTTTTCCCCATGACTCTAGGTGCAGAAATCTATCCACCTTGCTTACTTTGCAGTTTGCAGTATTTTTAAAATTGTCATTGAGATTTAATTGGTTCAGGTGGGGGAAAAACTGTTTTTTCTTCAAATTTTCCTAAGGTCTAAGTTTAAAACCAACACAAGAAAATTCTGTAATTGCACTATCAGCTTTCTGACCAGTGACTCCCTATGACTTATATAGAGGCTGATAGTCCCTAATTGAATCAGTATTGTTCCATTGATAATATACTTTCCAAATTAAGGTTAAGTAAAACTAATTTTGTGAACTCTTGGATTATTTATGAGTTTCTCATTTTGTTACAGTTCCAATAGACCTTAACAATTTTAGAATTTGAATCAAGATTTTCTGACTAAAAATTACATTGTCATTCTATTACATATATTTCATTCAACTGAATTCAATTTAACAGTTTATTTAAATAAATAATTTATGGTTCTCTAATACTTCATGTGTACAATTAAGAACTTTTTCCACAAAAAACTTTTTGAGGGGAAGGTTAGGCCATCTTAGGAAGCAGTTATAATTTAACAGGAAGAACAATTAAAAGAACTGAGTTCAATCACTAATTCAGTAGTTTATTATTGTGTGATGATAGGACAGTCATTTAACTTTTCTTGACATAATTGTTCTTTTTACTTAACTAATGTCTAAATAGTAAATTCTTTACCAGATCTTTACTTCAAGTTACATTTATAATGGTACTAATTGGTACAGCAAAATGGTGAGGCATTTAGCAATGATTCAATGAATATAATTTAAAAATTTTTAGAAAAGATGGTGGCACAAATTTGGGAAGTTACTGGAGCTTTTCCTGAAATAACTATAAATGACCACAGACCACAAAGAATCAGGCCGAGAAAAAAAGAGAGTGAACAATGCTTAAATGAGCATGTCTTTGAAGAACTTCAGAAAGTTGTTTCATATGGGACAAAAGAAACTGCAGCCCAGTGTAGATGATAAAGCTGGAAAGTCAGAGGGAGAGTCAAAGCTATAAAATAACTTAGCCTTAGTACTGAAAGAGACCAAAAGTGATGTTCAAAAACTCCAGACCTGAAGACTATGTTCAATCCTAAGAATTCGAGGGCTAAATTACTCCAATGCAAGAAACACACCACAAGTATCTGAGACATCAGAGCAGAAAGCCAGAGAGAAAATGTATGGGCTCAGCTCAAAAAGCTTGTGACTGTCCCTGCTTTTCCCCAGGATCTGAGCTCAACTATCAAAATGAGCAAAAAACAAAAACAAAAAAAAATGAGTATTAGCCATAGAAATCAACTATTCTGATAGGGATACTAAAATTGTCTTGTACATGGTCTATTTCTGTATAAGTACTGCAGAAAAGAATAAAGCATATTCCTTTCTATCCCCATTCAATTACCTCCATAGGTCTTCCATGTCTAGGTTTCCTAACAATCTATTTACCTCTTTAACCTACTTCTTGTTTATTTTATGGATAGATTTATCTAAATCTGAGAGGGAGAGGTTGAGGTCTACCACTAGTAGTTTTGCTATCTACGTCTTCCTATAACTCCTTCAACTGCACCTTTAAGTATCTGGATCCTAGACTACTTGGCACATACATACATATTTAATATTGAAATTACCTTATTGTCTCTAGTAACTTTAAGGATGATATAGTTTCCTTCCTTATTTCTTTTAACAATATCTATCTGTGCAGCTGCTTTGTCTGAGATTAGGATTGCTAGCTTTGCTTTTTTCACTTTTGGGTGAAGAAAATACATAAATTTACATATATATATATATATATATATATATATGTTTTTGTAAGGCAATGGGGTTAAGTGTCTTCCCAAGGCCACACAACTTGCAATTATTAAGTGTCTGAGGATGGATTTGAACTCAGGTCCTCCTGACTCCAGGGCCAGTGCTCTATCCACTGTGGCACCTAGGTACCCCTTAGCAAAATATAATTTACTTCAAACTTTTAGTTTCTCTCTCTCTCTCTCTCTCTCTCTCTCTTTGCATTATATATATATATATATATATATATATATATATATATATATATATATATATATATATATATATATCTGCTTCAAATGAGTTTCTTGTAAGCAGCATATTGAAAGATTCTGGTTTTTGATCCACTCTGCTATTCACCCTTACTTTAAAGGCGAGTTCCACCCATTCATATTCAAAGTTATAATTACTAACTCTTTTTGCCCTCCATGCCATATTCCTTCTGTTTGTGTTTTTCTCCTTTTACCTCTTTATCCATATTCCCCAGTATTTTGTTTCTGAATAACACCAACTTCAGTGTTTCTTCCCTCCTATATACAAGCCCCCTCCCCTTTCTTTCCCCTTTCATTTTTCCATTTCTTCCTTCCATTCTTTCTGTTAGTTCCCTTTTCCTACCCCCATCCCCTTTACCCCTTTTAATATTTGAAAGGTAAGTTTAGTTTCTTAACTGAGAGTAAGATTCAGGCAGTTCTCACCTCCTCCCTTCTTCCCCTCTCTTTAAATAAGTCCTTTGTACCTCTTAATGTAATGAAATTCACCCCCATTCAATCTCCTTCATACTCCCATCTTCATACTATGCCAATTTGTAAGGAGGTATTGTTTTTAAATCACTCTGTCTGAGATACATAAAGGTCATGAGTGTCTATCACATCTGGCTAAGTATATTTTCTCTAATAGAGTTACAGTTCTCAAGAGTTATTAGAATCTTTCTCCCAGGTGGGAGAATGTATAGCCAATTTCATCTCATTTGGATAGTAGTTTTCTTTTCTTTACCCCCGTGCCTTCTCTTAACCTTTTTGTATGTCTCCTGAGTCTCCTGTTTGATGTCCAAATTTTCTAATTAGCTCCAGTCTTTTCATCAGGAAAAAGTTGGAAGTCTCCCATTTGGGAGACTCTCTTTTGCCCTGAAAGAGAAGGTTCAATTTTGCCAGATAGTGGATTCTTGGTGGCATTGCAAGCTCCCTTGTTCTTCAGAATATTTCATCCCAGGCCTTTGATCCCTTAATGTTGATGAATACAGGTCTGGCATAATCCTTACTGTATCTCTTTGGTATTGAAATTGTTTCTTTCTGGCTGCTTGCAGGACTTTCTCTTTCATTTGATAGTTCTGGTATTTGGCCACAACATTCCTTGGTGTTTTCATTTTAGTATCCCTTTCCAGAGGGGATCTATATATTCTTTTTTTTTTTTACTTTTTGCAAGGCAATGGGGTTAAGTGGCTTGCCCAATGCCACACAGCTGGGTAATTATTAAGTGTCTGAGGCCAGATTTGAACTCAGTTACTCCTGACTCCAGAGCTGGCCACCGTGCCACCTTTCCGCCACATATATATATATATGTGTGTGTGTGTGTGTGTGTGTGTGTGTGTGTGTGTGTGTGTGTGTGTGTGTATTCTTTCAATAACTATTTTTTCCTCTGCTTCCATGATATCAGGGAAGATTTTCATCACTAAATCCTGTAATATTAAGTCCAGTCTTTTTTGCTCTTCAATGTTTTCAGTAAGACCAATAATTCTTAGATTGTCTTTCCTCAATCTATTCTCAAGGTCAGTGGTTTTGCTGAGGAGGTATTTTATGTTTTCTTCTAATTTTTTGATCTTTTGGTTTTATTTAACAGAATCTTGTTGTCTCATGAAGCCACAGATTTTAGTCTTCTTTTACAGAGAAGAATTTTCTTCAGTTAACTTTTACAACTTCTTTTGAAATTGATTATTTCTAATTTTTAAAATTTTTCCATTTCTCCAAGTGTAGTTTTGAGAGAATTATTTTTCTTTTTGCATTTGCCCAATTGTGATTCTAAGAGAATTATTATCATTTTGTATTTATCCAATTGTATTTTCCAAGTATTTGGTTTCTTGTTGGGAGATGTTAATTTTCTCTTGCAAAGTGTTATTTTTCTCTTGAGTTTCTTTTCCCAGTTTTTCCAATTGATATTTTTAAGTCTTTTCAAGTTGAACGGGGTTAATTGGCTTTTCCAAAGCCATACAGCTAGGTAATTATTAATTGTCTGAGACCAGAGTTGAACCCAGGTACTCCTGACTCCAGGGCCAGTACTTTATCCACTATGCCACCTAGCCACCCCCCCCCACTGATTTTTAAACTCCTTCCTAATTTCTTCATGGAAGTATTTTTTGGCAGGAAAACAATTCATTTTATCAGAAGTTCTAGATGTCTCTGTGTTAGGATCTGTTATTTCAAAGTAATTCTCAATGCCCCCCTTTTTCTAGCTTTTCTTCATTTTCCAAGGATCTTGTGTTGGGGAAGGGGCTGGCCCTTAAAGGTTTGCATTTGAAAACCCTGGAGGCTTTGTTCTCTTGGCTTAGTAAATCCAAGTGCATGGTCCAGTAGAGGGTGCTGGTTGCTTTCTCTGGAGTGTCTGTGGTCTTGATTTGAAACCCTCTCCCTAGGTCTGGAGGGTATAAGGGATGGCAACATGGACTGAATTATCCTCGAACAATGTGGACTAGGCCCTAGGGGAGGTTCTTAATCCCCCATTCAGTTGAGGGAGTTCTGCTGCCCACACCTGAGCCTGAGGGGGTGAGGGGGAAGGCTGTTACTGTTTTTTCTGGGAGGATGGCTCTGCTGAAAGTATGGAGATCAGGACCCCTGAGCCCAGAAGATCAATGCCCCACCATGCTATGCAACTCTGTGCAGGAACTCACCCTCCAGAATCACTGTAACTCCCCAGACATCCGCTTTCCCAGCCAAAGATTCCACAGCTGAAGTTGATCCTCATACCCCCAAAACTTAATTAGACATTCTCCAAACCCTCCATGGCTAAGGTCAGTCCTCTGCTTTCACCATGCCTTTGCCAGCTCTCTGCTCTCTGCTCTCCACTCCCAGTTCACCCACAGTCCCTTGAGACAGATCTTTGGTAGGTCTTCTTATCTTAACTTTTCTTTCTTGGTTTTGTCAATTCAATTTCCGTTAAGAGACTTCTTTTAAGTTATTTTTGAGGGTAAAGCAGGAGTCCTTAGTACAGTAACTGTCTTCTCTGTGCCATCATGCTGGCTTCAAAAATAAATTGTTTATGAATATAATTGGACAAATGCACAAAAGTTAATAGTTTTATAAAAAAAATTTAGAATGGAAAAGGCGATATTAAAGCTAAGTAAAAATAATTCCTTGAAGAATAGATTGAAGGTAATGACACTATAAAATATCAAGCATCAAGACGGCAAAATTTAAAAAAAAAAGAACAAAGCAAATAAAATATGAAATACCTCAAAGGCAAAACATTTGACCTGGAAAACAGATCTAGAAGAGATAATTTAAGAATTATTTGACTCTCTGTAAACCATGATCAAAAAAATAAATAAATGAAAAGAGTCTGAACATCAATCCAAAAATCATCAAGGAAATCTCCTTGGATATCCAAGTATTAGATTTTAAAATATTTATTTAAATAATCTGCTGATCACCTCCTAAAAGAGCTCCCAAAATCAAAATGCCAAAGAATAATGTACCTAAGTTCCAGATTGATCTGTTTAAGGAGAGAATCCTGTAGGAAACCAAAATTATTACCATGTAGCAACTGTGAAGATTATGCAGGAATTTGCAACATCAATAGTATAGGAATGAATGACCTGAGATTTAATATTGCAGAGAGCAAATGTCCTCAGATCACAACCTAGAATCAACTACATAGACAAACTGACCACACTTTTTTAAGGGGAAAGTCAGACATTTAACAAAATGGGTGACTTTCAAGTTTTTGTGATGAAAAAAGGAACCTAACTGAACAGAAAATTTGATTTTCAAAGAGAAAATTCAAGAGAGATTCATAAATAGGACAATAGGGATAGAAAAATAATATTGTTCAATAAGAGTACATGTTTACATCCCTACATGGGAAAAGGAAATGCATAACTTCTGAGACTTGCGTCTCTATTTGACAGAAGGTATGCATATAAGTTGATTTTAATGCAATATTTTGAAATTATTTAGACATTAAAAAGGGAAAGGTGAAAGAAAAGGGGGGGAGGATGGTAGAAGCATACAAGTAGAGGGAGGTAGCATTCGGAAACAAAACACTGGTGAGCAAAAATAGGTTAAAAGGAGACATGGAAGTACAAATGGAGGGAAGTTACAATGGAGGAAAATAAAGAGATAGTAATTAAATCTATGAATGTGAAAGCAATTTACTCTCTAATAAAAAAGAAATTTATAGTACAATGGATTAAAAGATAGAATCCCTAAATATATTGTTTACAAGAAACATATTTGAAGCAGAGAGTTACACACAGACTAAAGGTAAAATATTAAATCAGAATATATTATACTATAGCAATAGCAATCCTTATCTCAAACAAAACAGAAGCAAAAATAGATCACATTAGTAGAGATAGGTAAGGAAACCGATTCTTCCTAAAAAGATACCATATCATGCCATGAAAAGAAAGACTTCCAGGAATATTATAGCCAAATTCCAAAACTCCCAAATCAAAGAGAAAATTCTAAAAGCTGCCAGAAACAAACAATTCAACTACTGAGGCTCCATAGTCAGGATTACACAGGATGTGGCAGCCTCTACATTAAGGGCTCGTGGGGATTGGAATAAGGTATTCTTGAAGGCAAAGATCATGGTTTACAACCAAGAATCAACTACCCAGTAAAACTGAACATTCTCTTTTAGGGGAAAAGATGGACTTTCAATGAAATTTGGGACTTTCAAACTTTCCTATTGAGACAACCAGAGCAGAACAGAAAGTTTGATCTCCAAGTACAGGACTCAGGTGAACAATAGAGGGAGTGGAAGACAGGGACTAACTATGAGGAACTTGATGATGTTGAACTCTTTGTATTCCTGAATGGGAAGAAGATATTTATATCTCATATTAATTTTCTCATTTATAAGAGCTGTTAGAAGGAGCACATATAGGCAGGACATAGGAAGGAGAAGAATATAATGGTATGATGTGGTAAAGGGATGGCGTCAATGGGCGATGGGGGGAAAGTACTGGAGGAAGGAAAAGGAGATGAAGAAGTAGCTGAGAGATTTCACATAAGAGTCAGGAAAAAGCTTTTTCAATGGAATGGAGGAGGGAAAGGCAAGGGGGAACTGAGTGAGCCTTCATTTTCATCAGAAATAGCTCAGGGAGCAAATGACATACACACTTAATAGGGTGAAGAAATCTATCTTGTCCTGGAGAAGGATGGAAGGAAAGGGGCGGGATGAGGAGAAATGGGGGGAGGGAAGGCGGGAATAAGTGATAGAACAGAGGGAAGAGAGAGGGTACCCTTTTGGATAGGGCCAGGATGAAGAGAGAGAGAGAGAGAGAGAGAGAGAGAGAGAGAGAGAGAGAGAGAGAGAGAGAATGGAATAAAAGAGAGTGGGGAGAAATCGAGTGGAGGTACAGTTAGTAACAGCAATTGAGGGAAAAATTTTCAAGCATCTTCTCTGGTAGACTTATGATAAAGAAAGCAACTCACCCCAGAGACAGAGCCATCGAAATCTGAACACAGACTGAAGTAAAATCTCTCTCTCTCTCTCTCTCTCTCTCTCTCTCTCCCTCTTTCTTGTGGTTTCTCATCTTTTTGGGGGGAGGGGAGGGTTTTTATGTTTACTCTTATTTGTACTCTTATAACATTCAACTTCCATCAATGTATGGCATAGAAACAATGCAGAGACTGTCAGACAGCTTTATGGGGGGGGGAGGGAAGAGAGGAGGGGGAAAATTGTAGAATTCGGGACCTTGCAAAAAATGATGGGTAAATATTACTATTGTATATAATTGGGAAACAAGTAAAATGTTAAAATGTTAAAAAAATAAAAAGATATCATAGAAAATGAAGCAATTTCATTACTACACATATATCCAATAAGGGATAAAGGTTCCAAATACTAAGTAACTGAGTTACAAGAAGATACAGAAAGCAAAACTGAACTTATAGGTGACTTTAATCTTCCTTTTTCATAATTATACTATTCTAACCAATAAATGAATAAGAAGGCTGTTAAGGAGGTGATTAAACCATTTTTTTAGGAAAATTAGTTATTATAGACTTCTGGCGAAAACTGAATGGGAGTAGAAAGGTAAACAGCATTTGCTCAGTGTTACATGACACTAACAAAACCTGTCCACATATTAGGGAATTAAAAACCTCATATTCAAATGTAGAAAACCAGAAATATTAATTGTATAAAATTTAGATCATGATACAATAAAAACTATGTGATATAAGGGGCCATGAAATAATAAACCAAAGGTTAAATGGAAACTAAATAACCTAATGCTAAAGAATGATTGGATCAAACAACATATTAAAGAAATAATAATTTTACCAAAGACAATGATGAAAATAAAACAACATTTCTAGACTTTTGGAAAATATGCAAAGAAATTATTAGGGAAAATTTCATATCTCTGTATGTTTATATGAATAAAATGGGGAAGAGGAGATTAATGAATTGCTACTAAAAATACTTGAAAAAGAATAAATTAAAACCTCAATTATGTACCAAATAAAAATTGTGAAAAATCAAAGGAGATATAAGTAAAACTGAAAGTAACAAAACTTCTGAACTAATAAGTAAAAGAATTAGTTTCACAAAAAATAAAGAAAACCAAATTACCAGTATCAAAAGTGAAAAGTGTGAAAGTATCACCAATGAGGAGATAATTCATTTGTAGCTAAGTGCATAATTAATTGTATGCCAGTAAATTTCCCAATTTCAGTTAAATGGATAGATTTTGCAAAATTATAATATTCCCAGATTAATAGAAAAGAAAACAAGCCATCTAACTCCCTAAAAAAAATCTCTGAGATCAGATGAATTCAAAAGTGAATTCCAACAAATACCTAAAGAATAATGAATTCCAATTGCAAAGAAACTATTTTTAGTAATAGCTGAAGAAGAAATTTTGTCAAATTCCTTTTATGATATCAGTATGGTAATTTTACATAAATTAATTTGCTTATTCAATCATCTAAAATCACTTTATTGAATTAAGAAAAAATAGAAATAGGATTAAATTGAAGGACAAATGGATAAGAAAATAAAGGGAATTATAAAAGCAACACAAAGGAAAATAGCCTAGTCATACCGGTTCTAAAATAATATTATAAAAGAGAAGTCATCAAAATTGCCACTGGCTAAGAAATAGAGTGTTATATAAGTGGAATAACTTAGTTAAAAGAGAACAAGAAGTAAATGACTGTACTAATCGACAGTTTGGTAAATCTTAAGACTCTTAGTTTCTGGGAAAATATCTCACTCTTTAAGAAAAACTTCTGGGAAAAGAAGAAAATAATATGTTATAAAGTAGGCATAGGCCAACATCTCACATTCTACATCAAGAATAGCTCAAAACAGGTCCAAAATTTAGACATAAATGTTTTATAAGAAGCTAGTTAGAAGAATAAGGTATACTTTGGAAAGGGAAAGAGATAATGACCAGATAAGAGAGAATTAAAGTGCAAAAAGTATAATTTTTATTACATTAAAATTAGTCTAACTTCTAATCTATAGAAAATTGAGTCACATTTATAATAATACACATCATTGATCAATTGACAGTCAAAAGGATATAAACAGACAGTTTTCAGATGAAGAACTTAAAATTATCTATCATCATATAGTCATATGTATAAACATTCTAATGATGTCTTTGGGTGTTTGTCAAACAGTAGATTACTGTAGTTATTTACTACTGTTTCCTTTGAATCTATCCCAAACCATTGATGCATTACTATATTTCTTAACCAATACCAGGAAGGTTTGATTGTGCAGCTTTATAATATAATTTGAGATCTGGTAGAGCTAGGCCACTTTTGTACTTTTTTTCATTTTATTTTTTTGCACTACTGAGAATTGAAGGCCTGCAATGTCTTTTCACTATAGCCCATCTTTTTCCATACCTTTCTCTAAATGCTCACAGTTTGGGTTCATATACAACTCTAAAGGTGATTCTATGATTTTCTGAGGTTATTACTGGTATTGATCACTAATCCAAAGAAGAGTCAAAACAGAAAAAACATTATTATACAATTTCCCTAGTGAATGAAAAAAATGTAAAGAAAATCTTAGCAAATAGATTACACCAAGTTATCACTTAGATAATACCAGAAATGCAGGGTTGAATCAATATTAGTAAAACTAGCAGATTAAAAGACTATATCAGTAAAAAAAAAAAAAAATTAAAATCTATGGTTTTAAATGTTCAATTTCAACTAGATTAAATTCATGTCAACTATCTTAGGCAGGTTTCTGGGTGTTTTTAACACAAATGGATTATCATAAACCTCAGTATATAAACCAAATTCTTGTGACCAGCATTGTTATTTGCAAAAGATAATTAGTGACTCTATATGAAGGAGGGACACAGAGCGCTTGTATGAGATCTAAAGAACTCATTGCACTTCCATTGTAAAGGGAAGGTGTATCCCATACTTTGCAGAGAAACTTGATCTCTCCTGATATTCATTCATATGCCCACACTCCAGATCATGCATCTGAGGTCCAATTGAATCATGATAAGATTATTTGTGAATTAACACAGGTCTGACAATTTCTTATTCTGCTTTCTTGGAAAGAAAAAGTTAGTACTCAATTTATATGTAAAACCAGACTAAGTTTCCAAAAGGGAAAGAGAAAGATTGCCTACATATTTATTTTTATTTATTGATAAAATTAAGCAAATTAAATAAGCAATAATAAGCAAATAAATAAGGCAAAATAAGTAAAATTAAGCAAAAGATGCAGAGAGAGACTTTAAATGTTAAAGGCATGGAGAAGTCATGTCTCAAATTTTTGAAACATGAATTTATTCTTGATTACATTTGGTTCAGTTATATAGCCTAAAGTCAATGCATCATATTTGAAGAAAAGAGATATTAGACATTTTACAAGCATGTGGGCATACCCATATTCTTAGTCTTTATACTTGCTGATATATACTAGCTAGAGGGAAAACTTAGAATGATATTCTGCTAATCATAGCATGAGTAGTTAACATATGATTGCTTCCCATCTACTAGTTAGAATTGTTTTAGATATTTTAGAGTCAGAATGTATTTGAATTCTTACTCCTGTAGTGAGTAAGTGTGTTAGCATCAAAAAGTTATTTTTTTCTATCTGAAACTTTCTAACCTCAATAAAAATTGTGCTCATAAGGGCTCCTCCACGGGCTACTGTGAAAAATTCTTGTAAAAATTTGAAAAGGCAAGTGACTAGTACCATTAGATTAAATCAGGCAAAAACAAATATAAACTATTAGATCTACTTTTAAGACTGTAACATCAGAGAACTCTCTAAAAGGAATTACTTCCTCGGTCTGCCCTCTGAATTCCCTGGTTTAATGGCATTCATTGTCACCTTAATTATTTTTAACTCTGTAACTGCCTCTTCCATTTCATTTCTCAACTTTTTTCATGTCTTTCCTTAATGACTATAAGCAAGTCACCAGTAACATCATCTCTGGAAAAATAATATAGAAGAGCTATTCTATTGTTTCACTTACCAATTTTGTGAGATCTCTGATCATAAATCCCTTCTCTGGTCAAAAGTTCCCTGCTTCTTTTTTCCCTTCTTAAAATGCCAAATTCTTACATACAGAGACTAACTCTTTTATTTAAAATTTTTTCTTCACAGATTATCAGAATTCTGAGCAAATTGCTTCATACATATATATCCTTCAATGATTTATTTGTTTTATATAATTTAATTTCACTTTTAAAATGCAATCTGCTTTTATCAGTGTCCCAAGGTGCTTCTACAGATGCATAACTATTCTTGAAATTTTATAATCTAAATTTTGTTGATAATGGTTCTGTAATTCTATATCTTTAAAACATTAGGGAATAATCAGGAGCATAAGTGTTTAGTTCAAATAAATTCTATTTTTTCACTTGTGTCAAATGGTTAGTTAAATAAAAAACAATTTAATATTTCAAAGTGTCAATTATTTGCAAAAAAGTATGATTTAGTAAATATAGTTAGTATTTGGAGATAGAAAGAAAAGAATGAAAACTGCAACTCTAACACTATTTCATCATAAGCATATTGTCCCCATTGAAAATAAGAGCATAATTCGTGTTATAAAATTTGCAAAATATATTTTAAATTAATTGTGACTGTCATCCACCTAAATAATCAACATTTCTATATATGATCAACAAATTACAAGAGCAAGAGATAGAAAGAGAATTTCCATTTAATGTAACTAGACAACATTAAATTACTGGGAATATAACTCCCAAGACAAATCCAGCAACTGTGTGAACACAATTATAAAGCACACCTCACCCAAATAAAGCCAGATCTAAA
Source organism: Macrotis lagotis (assembly GCF_037893015.1). Taxonomy (NCBI): domain Eukaryota; kingdom Metazoa; phylum Chordata; class Mammalia; order Peramelemorphia; family Peramelidae; genus Macrotis; species Macrotis lagotis. The sequence continues at coordinate 136,281,402 of NC_133663.1, read as the reverse complement.
TAACTGGAAAATGTCAAATGTTTATGGTTAGGTCACAATAAAAATGACAATTCCATCCAAATTAAAATACTTATTCAATGCCATTGCCAGGCCAATCAAACTACTCAATAATTGTTTACTGAGCTAGAAAAAGAAATAGAAAAATTCATCTGAAAAAAAAATGGCAAGAATAGCAAGGGAACTGATGAAATAAAATGTAAAAGAAGGTGGCCTAGATCTAAAACTATATTATAAAGTGGCAGTCAGCAAAACTGCCTGGTACTGATTAAGAAATAGAGTAATGGATGAGTGGATTAGGATAGGTTCAAAAGAAGTCCCAATAAATGACTACAGTAATCTATTATGTGACAAACAGAAAACATCAACTTCTGGGATAAGAACTCACTAATTGATCAAAACTCTTGGGAAAACTGGAAAATAAGATGGCAGAAACTAGGCATTGAGCCACATCACACACCCATATCAAAATAAAAAAAATGGCTACAGGTTTTAGACAAAAAGATTAATACCATAGATAAATTAATAGACCATGGAATATTCCATCTATCAGAATTATGGAAAGGGGATAACTTTATGACTTAACATGAATTAGAGTATATTGCATACTGCAAAATGAATGTCTGACTATATTAAAGATATTTCAATAATAAAATAAATGCTGCCAAAATTAGAAGGAAAGAAGAAAGCTGGGAAGCAATCTTCACAACTAGGAGTTCTCATAAATTTCTCATTTCTAAAATATATAGAGAAGTACATCAAATTTATAAGATCACTGCTCATTACCCAATTGATAAATGGTCAAAGAATATGAAGAGAAAGTGTTCAAATGAAGAAAGTAAAGTTACATATAATCATATGAAAAAATCCTCCAAATCATTATGGATTAAAGAAATGCCAATTAAAACAACAGTGAAGTTTCATCTCACACTTATTAGATTGGCCAAGATGAGAAAGAAAAGAAAATGATCAATGTTGGAGAGGTTGTGGGAAGATTGAGCAATCTGATGGAAGCAGCTCCTCTCAGCAGTTCAGAGAATTAGCACAACTGTATTAGACAAGTTATGGACAATGTTATGCCCATTCAGAGGAAGGAAAAGAAAACAAAAGAAAACACAGACAAACACACACCCATACACAAACATACTCTTCAGAATCTAATGCAGACTTTATAAAAATTTTCTCATGTTTCCCTTAATTCTAATTCCTCATACTGGAAATAACTAATCTTTATTATTTATCTAGCTATCTCTATCTAGAGATAGAGATAGATAGAAATATATATATATATATATATATATATACATATATATATATATATATATATATATATATATACAATGCTTACCTATTTGCTGCAGATGGAGAGGGTGGGAAGGGAGGTTGGAAAGAAATTTTGCAACTTAAAAATATCCATGTATATATGTATGAAAAAATAAAAAAGAAATAAAATTTTTAAAAAGAAATACTTTACGTACCTTTTATTTGTCCACAAAAAGCATGATTTAGTAAATATAGTGTTGTACGTGGAGACAGGAAGATAAGAATCTCTAAATGGATTCTGGACTGACAGAAGTCAGAAAAAAGACAAACAGGTGCAATTCTACAGCTTCAGATATCTTGAAAGCACTTAAAGAAAGGTCACCCTCTCTTGGGTGGAGGGGAATGCAGCCCAGTACAGGCAGGGTGTGGGAAAGTGAGCAAAAGCTATTAACCACAGCATAGATAAGCAACCTAAGGCACTCATGTCTCAGCTCAACAGAGCAGTGGTGCAGATTAATAAAAGAGGAAATAAAATACTTAACTTCATTTTAGAAAAATAAATTTCATCAATCCTCAATGAAATGTATGAGAAAAATATCTTGAGAACTATGTGGACTTGAAAATGAATTATATAAGAAATTTTAAGAATCAACTCCAAATATATATAAACTATTTGAGAAAAATAAGCATAAAAGTTCTGTTAAACTTCTTTCCCTATGCAAATATGGTGCTGATATGTAAAATAGGAAGAGCCAAAATAGAAGAAGAAAATTATAGGCCAATTTCCTTATTAAATATTGATGCAAAAATTTAAAAAAAATATCAGTAGATAGATAGATAGATAGAGGTATAATATAGTGAGATTTATATTAGGAATGCAGGACTGGTTCAATGTTAAAAAAATTATCAACTTCCAACCAAGATGGCAGAGAGGACAGGCACAGTGTTAAAGATTTCCTAATCTTCCCTCATATTTCAAATGAAACAAACCTCTTAACAGAAATCCAATGGAGAAAACCCAGGAGAAGAACATCCACCTTAGGGTCTGTTTTCTGAATTTGTTGGTGATTCTGGGCACAGAGGGCAGACTCTTCTGGGAGCATGGGACCTGGTAAAACTAGGAGCCTGGATTAGCCTCAGATTAGCCTGATTAGCATCCAGGCAGAAGCTAGGGAGACTGAGGGCCTATGAACCAGAATGGCTCAATCTGCCCTAGGGCTAGCGCCTGGTTAGCCACAGGGGCTCAGGCCAACTAGGGAGCAGAGGGATTGGTTGTGGCCCTGACTGTCTGGAGCTTGCAGGCAGGGCTGGAGGAAGAGCTCCTGTGGAGGAGATCAGCAGACATCGATCCCTAGGCTCCTCTGGTCTAGAGGAACTTAGAGTCCGTACCTTCATTTCACTTGAAACCTCTTTCCCGGAAAAAAACACAATTACCACCCACCTTCCACCCCAGACTAAGGCCTAATAGCAGAACCACAACCACTGTGAAATAGGGAGAGTGATTACTTCATTACAGGGTATAGCCCATCATTGATCAAAGATAAAAGTATTCAAAAAGTTTAATCACTCTGTCCAGGCCAAGGGAGTGGGATGAATCAAGGTCATAGCCACTCCAGAGAAAGCAACCAGCACTCCCTAATGTCCAGCTGGAGGGATTACACTCAGTGAGAGAAAGCTCTAGCATTCCTACTAGCCAGCTGGAGATATTACACAAAGTGAATAAAGACTCTAGGGATCCCAGCACCAAACCTCTGTCTACCAAAGCCTCTCCAACACAAGGTATAAGGATAATGAAGAAAGGACAATGAAAGGAGGGATCATAAAAAAAATAATTGGAAGGAAAGGACCCTAACTCAGAAAGACCTGAAACCTCTGAAGAGAATAGGAATTGCTCTCCAGCACAGAAAGACTTCCTTGAAGAAATAAAGAAGGCAGTTAAAAATCAATTGCAAAATTTGGAAGAGAAAATTAACACATTGCAACAAGAAAACAAAAGCTCAGTTAGTGAAATGGAAAACTCTCAAAAAAATAAAATTTGCCAATTTGAAAAGGAGTTGCAAAAGGTAAATGAAGAAAATTCTTCTCTTAAAAATGAATGGAGTCTGTGGAAACTAATGATTTCATGAGACAGCAAGATTCTGTAAAACAAAACCAAAAAAATAAATAAAAAAATAGAAGAAAATTGAAAATACAACATCGGTAAAACCAGTGACCTAGACAATAGATCAAGAAGGGACAACATGAGAATTATAGCCCTTCCTGAAAAAATTGAAGAGAAAAAAAAGCCTGGATATAATATTACAGAATTTAGTGAAGAAAAATTCCCCTGATATCATGGAAGAAGATGTCAAAATAGAAATTGAAAAAATACATTGATTCCCTCTGGAAAGAGATTCTAAAATGAAAACACCAAGGAATATTGTGGCTCAATTCCAGAGCTATCAGATAAACAAGAAAATCCTGCAAGTAGCCAGAAACAAACAATTTAAATACTAAGGAGCCACAGTAAGGATTGCACAGGACCTGGCTGCATCAACCAGAAGTCATTGAGGAGCCTGCAATGAGATATTCTGGAGAGCAAGGGAGGCTGGAATGCAGTCAAACATTCACTATTTGGCAAAACTGAGCCTTTTCTTGCAGGGGAAAAGATGGTCATTTAACAAAATGGGAGACATCCAAGAATTCCTGATAAAAAGACCAGAGCTAAATAGAAAATATGGAAATCAAGCAGGAGGTTCAAAAGACACATGGAAAAGGTAAAAAAGGAGGATAAAGAGAAAAAAAAAACTGCTATCAAATAAAATTAAAATGGCTATATCCCAGCATGGGGAAAAAAGATTCTCATAACTCTTGAGAATTGTAACTGAATCACAGAGAATATACTTAGCCAGGAGCAATGGACATTCATGACTTATCCATGGGACAGCTGTCCAATGTGAAGAAACTGGCTATATCCTTATTTGGCAGAAAGAATCTAAGAAATCTCAAAAATTGTAACTCTGTTACAAAGAATGTACTTAGCCAAAAGTGATTGATACTCATGATTTTTGGTGACTCAGACAGAATGATTTAAAAAAATTACCTCCTTAAAATGGGGACAGTAAGGACATTGAAGGATGGAGGAGACTGAATGGGGTAAATCCCATTACATTAAGAGTTACAAAAGATGTATTGTAATTGAGGGGAAGAACGGAAGTGAATGAGAAACACCTAAATCTTTCTCTTATCAGACATGGCTTAAAGTTAACTTACATACATACTCAGTTAACTTAAGAAACATTTTACCTTTTAGGTATTAAAAGGCAAAAAGGAGAGGGGAAGATGGAGACAGAGAGGAGGAGAAAAAGGGGAACTCACAGAAGGAAGGGAAAGAAAATGAGAAAAACAGAAAGGGGAAGGATGAGTATAAGAAGTCAAAAACACTAAAGGTAGAGCGATTCAGAAACAAAATACTGGGGAATATGGATAATGCGAAAAAGGGGGGAAATACAATCAGAGGGAAGATTACATGGAGGGCAATAAAGAGTTAGCAATTATAACTTTGAATGTGAATTGAAAACCTCTCCCTCAAAATATAAGTGAATAGCAGAGTAGATTAAAAAAGAATCCTGCAATGTACTGCTTACAAGAAACTCATTTGAGGCAGAGAGATACATATAGAGTAAAGGGAAAAGGTTGGAGGAAAATATATTTTGCTTCAGCTGAAGTGAAAAAAAGCAGTGATAGCAATCCTTATCTCTGACAAAGCAGCTGCAAAAATAGAGTGTTAGAAGAGATGAGAAAGAAAACTATATCCTCCTAAAATGTATTATAGACAATATTTGTGATTACAATACTGAATATGTATGCACCCAATGGGATAACATACAAATTCTTAGAGGAGAAACTGAAAGAAATACAGGAAGACATGGACAAAAGAGCTCTACTAGGGGAGCCCTCAACCTCCCACTCTCAGATTTAGATATATCTAATCATAAAGTAAACCAAACAGAAGTTAAGGAATTAAATATATTGTTAGAAAGCATTGAAATGAAAGACTAATGGAAGAAAATGAATGAAAATTGAAAGGAATATTCTTTTTGTTCTGCATTACATGACACTTACACATAAATTGACCATGAAATTGAATATGTACCAGGGCATAAAAACCTAATGATCAAGTGAAGAAATGCAGAAATAGGGAATACATCTTTCTGAGATCACAATGCAATAAAAATCAAATGCAATATTGGTCCAGGGAGTTATAGACCCAAAACTAATTGGAAACTTAATAACCTCATTTTAAAAAAAAAAAAAAGAGTGGATCAAGCAACAACTTGTAGGAAAAATTAATTATTTAATGATACATAATTGCAATAATGAAACCACTTACCAAATAATATGAGATTCACTCAAAGTGGCTGTCAGGAGATATATTATATATCTTTAGATGCTAACATGAATAAATAAGAGAAAAAGGAAATCAATGAACTAAATATGCAACTAAAGAAATTAGAGAAAAACAAATTAAAACCCCCAATTAAATACCAAATTATAAATTGTAAAAATTAAAGGAGAAATTAATAAAATTGAAAGCAAGAAAGTTATTGAACTAATAAATAAAACTAAGACTTGGATTTATAAAAAAGTCAATACAATTGATAAACATCTGGTCAATTTAATCAAAAAAAAGAAAGAAGTAAACCAAATTCCTAGTATCATAAATGAAAAAGATGAACTCAACACCATTGAAGAAGAAATTAAATTAATAATATGGAATTATTTTACTCATCTCTATGCCAAAAGATTTAATAATCTCAGTGAAATGGAGAGATATTTGGAAATATATAAGCTGCCCCAATTAAATGAGAGGACATTAAACTCTCCCTATTTGTGGATAACATGATGGTATACCTAAAGAAACACCCCCCCAAAAAAAAAAAATCATCTAAACAATGACCGAAAACATTAAAACTTTAGCAATGTTGCAGGATATAAAATAAATCCTCATAAATATTCAACTTTTCTATATATGACTATCAAGTTACTGCAGGAAGATTTAGAAAGAGAAATCATATTCAATGTAACCTCAGACAATATAAAATACCTTGGAGTCCACCTGCCAAGGCAGAATCAGGAATTTTATGAAAACAATTACAAAACATTTCCCACACAAATTAAATCAGATCTAAATAAGTGAGCAAACATCAACTGCTCATGGATAGGCAGAGCTAATATAATAATAATGACAATTCTACCAAAACTAAATTACCTGTTTAGTTCCCTGACAATCAAAATTCCAAAAAGAAATGCTTTATTCAGTTAAATAAAGTTGTAAGTAAATTCACAGATCAAAAATTATACTATAAAGCATCAGTCATCAAATCTGTCTGGTACTGGCTAAGAAATAGAGTGGTGGGCCAGTGGAATAGACTAGGATGACAGAAACAAGTCATTGACCAACATCTCACACCATATAATCAGATAAAGTTAAATTGGATGCATGCTTTAGACATAAAAGTTGATATCATAAGTAAATGTGGAAACCAAGGAGTAGTTCAACTATGAAAGGGGAAGAATTTATGATCAAACCAGAAATAAAAAAATAAAAAGTAAATTAATGATTTGGATTACATTAAATGAAAAACATTTTCCACAAACAAAATCAATATAATAAATATTAGAAGGAAAACAAAAATCTAGGAAATATTTTTCAACATCCAGGAATTTTGATAAAGGTTTCATTTTTAAAATATATTGAGAACTGAATCAATTTATAAGAATAGAATTCTTTTCCCCAGTTCAAAATGGTCAAAGGATAGGAACAGGAAATTTTCTTAGAAAAAAAAAACCAGAGCTATTTATAGTCATATAAAAGTGCTCTAAATCCATATTGATTAGAAAAATTCAGATTGAAACAATTTTCAGTTACCACCTCACTCCTATTAGATGGACTATCCAGACAGAGGGGAATGATTGATATTGAAGGGTATGTGGAAAAAAAAAACTGGAGCACAGTTTTGGTGCAGTTGTAAACTGATCCAAACATTCTGGAGATTTGTAATTGGTCACTTACTTAAAGGTCAATAAAACTTTGTGTAACCTTGATCCAGTAATGCTTCTACTAGGTCTCTATCCTAAAAAGATAATAAAAAGCATAATACATGACAATATTTATAATAGTTCTATTTATGGTGTCAAAGAAGTGGAAATTGAGGGGATACAAGGTAAAATAACTGAACAACTTCTAATGTATAAATGTGGTGTGATATATTTGTTTTAAGAGAAATGATAAGCCATCAGATTTCAGAAAATCCTGGAAAAATTTGCATGAATTGATGTTGAATGAAGCAAACAGAGAAAAATAGCATTCTACATACTAACAGCAACATTTTATGATGATCAGCTTTGATACATCTCTGCAATACAGTGATCAATTCCAAAAGAATTGTGATGGAAAATAGCATCTACAAGTAGCTTCTCTCAGCAGAGAGAGTGCTAGGACAACCATATTAGATTGTCTATGGACAATATTATGGCCCTCCAGAATAAGAAAATCAAAACAAAATTTAAAAAAAACCCATTAGAATGTGATGAACACTTTACAAAAGTTCCCTTTATTTATCTCTTTCCTTTAATCCTAATTCTTCATACCAAAAATGACTAATCTGTAAACATGTTTGTCAAAAATATATATATGTCCAATACTAACCTTAATTTTTTGCCCCTGATGGGAGGCAAGTAGGAAGAGAGGATCAAAGGAAATTTTGTCACTTAAAAATATACATGTACTTATGGTTGAAAAAAAAGTAATAATAATAATAGGTGTCTAGATGGCGTAGTGGATAAAGCACCGGCCCTGAAGTCAGGAGTACCTGGGTTCAAATCCAGTCTCAAACACTTAATAATTACCTAGCTGTGTGGCCTTGGGCAAGCCACCTAACCCCATTTGCCTCGCAAAAAAAACTAAAAAAATAATAATAATGATAATAAATTTTAGAAAATAATGTCATATGTACATCGAGAGAAAGAATTATGAAATCTGAATTCAGATCAAAGAATAATATTTTCCTTTTTAAAAATTGTGTTTTTCCTTTCTCATGTTTCTCCCTTTTTTCTCAAAATGTTTTTATAAATGAATAATATAGAACTGTTTTACCTGACTAGGCATGTATAACTTATATCTTTCAGCTGTTTGCTGTCAAAGAGAAGGGCAAGTAAGGGAAGGGAGGGAGAAAGAAAAATGCTAAATTCAAAATATTACAAAAAAAATGAACATTTATAATTATCTTTATATGTAATTGGAAAAAATTAATGTCCTATTAACAGAACAAAATCAATTAAGTTTTATTTGAAATTCAAAGTCCTTTATAATCAAACCTCTGCCATGTGAATAAACTTTATTCTCCAAAATTTTATCTTTGATTCATTGACACTTGTCATCCTGATGTTCATCAAAAATAAATGCCTTTTTTATTCTGAAAATTTTTTTCTAATTGTTCCTTATTTTTGGCATGTATTCCCTCCTCTGCTTCAACTATTGCCAATTCTGGATCCTATAATTTCCAAATACAATCTCACATCTTACAGGAAGCTTTCTAAAACTCTTTTTAATTTCACTGCCTTTTCTCATTTCTAAAATATATAGAGAGAATTGCATGTAATTTATAAAATCACAAGTTATTCCCCAGTTGATAAATGGTCAAAGGATATGAACAGTTATCAAATGAAAACATTAAAGCTACATATAATCAGAAGAAAAAAATGCTCCAATTCTCTATTGATTAGAGAAATTCAAATTACAATAAAAATAAGGTATCAACTCACATCTATTAGATTAGCCAAGATGAGAAAACTGGAAAATGATCAATATTGGTGAGATTGTGGATGGATTGGGACATTGATGGATTGCTGGCAGAGTTGTGAACATATCCAACATTTCTATGCCCAAAGAACAATCAAACTGTTCGCACCCTGTGATCCAGCAATTACAATTCTAGGTCTATATCCAGAAGAAATTGTGAAAAATAAGAAAAGCCTTATATGTTCCAAAACATTCATAGTCGATCTTTTTGTAGTGGCAAAGAATTGGAATTTGAGGGGATGCCCGACAACTGGGGATTGGCTAAGGAAATTATGGTACATCAATACTATGGAACACTATTCTTCTATAAGAAAACATAAATGGTTGGATTCCAGAGAAGCATAGAATGACTTACTTGATCTGATGCTGGTGAGGGGAGTAGAATCAAGAGAACATTATGAGATGATTAACCTTGATGGAAGCAGTTCCCCTCGAAAGTCCAGAAAGTGAGGACACCTATATTTGACTGGCTATGGGCTATAGTATCCCCAATCAGAGGAAGAAAAACAAAACAAAATAAAACACACAGAAAAAAAATGCTTCCTGATCTCATGAACACTTTATAAAAATGATTTATTCTATCTCTTTCCCTCAAGCCTATTTCCTCATGCCAAAAATTACTAATTTGTAAGTATATTTTACAAAATATGTATGTAAAATACTACCCTGACTATTCACTGATGAGGGGAGGGGGTGGGAAGGGAGAGTGGAAGGAGATTTTATTACTTTAAAATATTCATGTAAAAATCGATGAAAATAGATAAATAAATAATCACACAAATAAATTACAAACAAATAAATAGATAGATAAATAAACAAACAAACAAACAAATAAATAAATGAAATTTAAAATAAAAAACCCATTGCCTTTTCTCTGTTAATAATACACTGTATATAACTGTTTGTATATATTTGTTTTCATGTTGTCTTCCTCTTGCTCTTAGATATAATCTCCTTGTGGTTACAGATTATCTTTTTCCTTTTTTTATCCTCAGCACTTACCATAGTACTTAGTATAAAGTAGACATCAATGTTAATAGAATTTTAGTGAATGATTGATCAAAATCACTATATATATAAATTCTGTGTTTTATAAATTTTATTTGTTCCTCAAAATAATCTTAGTAAGGCAGATGTTAGCTTGTGCCCCATTTTACTTCACGGGATTTAATCACAAATATATAAAATTTTCCTCCACACAGGAATGACATACTATTCCTCCCCACTTTGTTCCCCTCAGTTTATGGAACAGAGAAAGGAATTTTGTTCATATTGTAGCTCAATTCCTAGACAGCACAAATTCAAAACCAACCTCAGGTCATGTCTCAGACAATCTGGCCTCTATAAGCTGACAAACTGTACCATCATGCATTAAATTCTGATTCCTGCTTGTAAAGATAATTCCTGACTTAAGACATGAGCAGGACAAACAACACCAATTAGAGACGAACACCATCAGACTCATTTTCATTTCTTAGAGTTAAGGCAAAAGAGGGAGAGTAAGGGACAGAAGTCTTTCGTCTTTCATCAGATCAATTCTTAGCATCCATTCTAGAGTGGAAGAAATGAAGCATGGACTGAGAATGATGACTTTTAAAGATGCAGTCAATTAAAAGTTCCTGTAAATACCAATTCGTTAAAGGACACAAAAGTCACAGTGTTAGGAAATCTGTACATGCTCCATAGGTCTCTTAAGGATAACTCCATGTTTGAAGAACTACATAAAAACTAACCCAAGTTATACTGAAAATAGAAAAAATGACCACATGTAATAGTAAGGTGCTTATTAACAATTTCTTAACATAAAATATTAATAAATATACTGATGTTATTGTTCTTTCATATCATACAAAGAAGATTGTTTGAAGCATATAAATCAATATAGTCATATAAGAAAAGTACAGAATGGGAAATTTTTTTTTTTAGATTTTGCAAGGCAATGGGGTTATGTGGCTTGCCCAAGGCCACACAGCTAGGCAGTTATTAAGTGTCTGAAGGCAGATTTGAATTCAGGTACTACCGACTCCAGGGCCAGTGCTCTATGTACTGTGCCACCTAGCGGCCCCCAGAATGAGAAATTTTAACCCAATAACTTAACAAATAAGCTTTTTGAAAAAAAAGGAATAAAAATGAAAATTTGAAATAGAAGAAAGTTAGTCTTTAAGAGGGTTATTATTAGAATTAGAATTAAAGTTAGAATTAAAAAAAAAATACATGTTCAAGACCAGTGCTGAAAACAAGGTAGATCTCAAATCTTGAGAAACATACTAAAACTCAGTTATCTATACCAGTTGTGTTAAAATAAGACAGAAAAGGATTAACCATACATAAATATCTCTGGGGGCTCCTTGTTGTTCAATTAGAAAATGACATATGAATCATATTTATGTTTTGTTGCATTCTATTTCATTAAATATTTCCCAATGTCATTTTAATCTGGATCAAGCTACACTTGAAAATTTTATAGATCTTATGACAAAGAAAATAGGAATGCTTGATATCCCTGGCATCCACCACTACAATGATAATTCTCAAATATAAATTTTCAAAACTCTCCCTTTTATGCAGATGCACACACAAATTTTAGATTCATTCAGTCAAAAGTATTGACCAAGACTGTTAAACATAGATCAGAATATTTCATTTATTCTAAAGAAAGTATTAATGAAATTTGAAGACCTAGGATTGATCTTGGAACAAATTTTCAAAGCTACAATAATGTTCCCCATTCATGAACATTCATTTTATCACTTATTCAATCTATATTTATACATCTTGCATTCAATTTTTTTTTCAACAAAATGTTTGAACAAGCAAGATGGAAGTGTGAAGATAGGAAACTCCTGGAGCTTTTGCTGAAACAACTTTAAATGAAGCCTCTACACAGATACTGAGGCATAAGATCCATCAAAAATGAATGAAAAAATTTCGCAACTCAGAAATCATAGAGGTGATTCAATAAAGGACTGTTTCACCTGAGTAAAAGGTGAGTATTATCTAATATACACAGCAAAGCTGGAAACCAGAAAGAGGTTCTGAGCCACAACACAGATTAATTCATTGCTCAGCAAATCAATGTTGCATAGGGTTAGCAATGGGTGTCCCAACGCCAGCTCAGGAGAAAAGTTCAAGTGCTGGGAATTCTGGTGCAACAGAAAGAACCACTTTGCATTAGCCTAATTCAGGAAACAAACCATTGCACAGGCAAAAAGCTTGGCAAGCAAAAATCCAGGGCTACCCAAAAGGAGGGGACAAACTCTTTCATAGGCAAGCAGTAGATCAGGGACCAGATTCCAGACCTAAGACAAAAAGAATAGGACTATACTCCCTGTGCTACAGAAGCAGAGATCAACTATCAAAATGATCAAATAACTAAATTAAATGAAGAATTAACCATAATAAGCATGATAAAATGCCATCTGAGAAGAAGAAAGCAGTGACAGCACATCTATATGTGAAGCCTCAAAGGAGTTTATGAATTGGTCTCAAATTCATAAAGACCCTTTCAAAAATCATTGAAATTAAGATGAAGAAAAATGGAGAAAAGACATGAAAGTCATGCAGGAGAATTATGAAAAATTGACTGAAGAAATTAACTCTTCAAAAAGCAAAAATAGTCAAATGAAAAAGGAATGTAACTCATCAAATAATAAAATTAATCTACTGGAAATGGAAACACAAAAAGGTAATTGAAGAAAAGAAAAACCTAAAAGAGAAACTAAACCAATGAAGATTAATGACTTCATGAGACATCAAGATTCTATCAACAAAGTCAAAAGATTAAAAATAGAAAAAAAGTAAAGTACCTCTTAGGAAAACTGGAAAATAGATCCAGAAGAAATATTTTATGAATTATTTTTGGGGGTTATTTGCAATGCAAATGGGTTTAAGTGGCTTGCCCAAGGCCAAACAGCTAGGTAATTATTAAATGTCTGAGGCTGGATTTGAACTCAGGTACTCCTGAATCCAGAGCCAGTGCTCTGTCAACTGCATCATCTAGACACCCCCTATTTTACGAATTATTTATCTACCTGAAAGCCCCATTCAAAAAAAATGAGTCTGGAAAAAATAATGTTTAGGAAATTTTCATGGAAAACATCCTAGAATCCAAAGAAATCCTTGAAAATAACCCTGGAAAGAATTATAGATCACATTCAGAATGAGATCCCAGAATAAAAACTCTAAGGAATATTGTACCCATGTTTCAGAATTCTCAGCTAAAGGAGAAAATACTTCAAGTAACCAAAAAAGAAGCAAATGGAATACCAGTGATTCACAATCAGAATTACACAGAACTTATCAGTTTCAACATTAAGGAGTAGAGGTTCTGAGACAGAATTTTCCTATGGGCAAAGGAACTTGGATTACAAGAGAAATTCAGCATATTCCATATGAAGGAGCCAAATGGTCACAGCAGAGAGGATCTTAATATTGTTCTCTGCTCAACCAGGAATATAACCTTTTATGTATATAAACTTTCTTTGCTGTGACCATTTCTCTCTGTCAATTTAACTGTCTTTTAAAAGAAGTTTTATTTTATAGAAAAACCCCAAACATTTCCATAACAGTAAAATAAGAAAAGATATTTGAATATGAAACTGCAAAACTATTGTGTTCAAATTTCTATTCCTTTCCAAACAACAAAATTATGATTAATTAATTATTATCATTTGCAAAATGATTCCTTCGTTCAGTGACACATGTTCTCTTCTATATCTAAAATTCCATAATTGCTTCCTCACTATTGCAAGATATATATAACTATTGCAGAAGTATGATACTTTCTCAAATTTTAGAATAGAAAATAACTTTTCTTCATCTTAGCATCAAGACAACTCTATATTAAATGCTGATATGCATTTTTAATTTTTTAGAATAATAAATATAATTTATTATTATGATATTGTTATTTTACTGTTGACCCATCTCATTAGGGTTCAAACAACATAAATACTCTGAATAATAGCTCCTGGTTCATGGAAAAGAGAAGATTCAAGAATGTTTTTTCTTCCTTCTTTTCCTTTTTTAATACTATGGCCACAAATAGAAGTAACAGAGCATAATGGATACAAACTACTATTCATTTCCAAGAAAAATTAAAATGGGGGGAGATAACATGGAGGTGGATACAGAACTAATTGTCATAATGATGACTTTGAATTGGATGAAGTCTTCCATAAAATGGAAGCAGTTATCTGGGTGGATTGAAAAACAGAATCCTACAAAATTCTGCTTACAAGAAACACATTCAAAGCAGAAAGAGACACTCAGAGAAAAGGTAAAAGGATGAAGCAAAATATATTATGCTTCAGCTGAAGTGGAAAAATCAGGGGTAGAAACCTTTATCTCAGACAAAGCAATTATACAAGATCCATGTCATTAAAAGAGATAAGGAAGGAAATTACATCCTGTCAAAAGGTAACATAGAAAATGGAACAATTTAAATACTGAACATACTGGCACCAAGCAACAATTTATCATTCAATTAACAGGGGAAAAGCTAAAAGAGTTTCAAAAAAAGGCAACAAAACTCTAACAGTAGGGAACCTCAACCTGCCTCTGTCAGAATTAGAAAATAAATAAGGAGGAAGTTATAGAGTTCAAAAGATATTTAGAAAGCTTACATATAATAGATGTCTGGAAAAAATTGCATGAGGATAGAAAGAAATTTGCTATTTTTGTTACTGCAGTACATGGCATGTACACAAAAAAGATGATGTAACAGTGCACAAAAACTTCATAATCAAATGCTGAAAGGCAGAAATAATGAATTCATTCTTCTTAGATAATGATGCAACAAACTCAATGCAATAAAGTGCAATCAATGCAAAATCACTCTGGCAATGGAGAGCTAGATCTATTGAAATGAAATAACCTAATAAAAAGAATGAGTGGATCAAACAACAAATCATAAAAAGCATTAATAATTTCTTCCAAATCAATGACAATATACTCAAACTTATGGGATTTAGACAGAGTAATTATTAGGGCAAAATTGTATTTCTAATATTGATATGAAGCAATTATAGAAAGAAATCTATTAACTGTGGATGCAACTAAAAAGTTAAAGAAAGAACAAATTAAATATTCCTAATTAAATACCAAATTACAAATACTGAAAGTTACAGGTGAAATAAAAAAAATCAAAAGTAAGATAATCATTGAAATAATAAATGAAACCAAGAGGTGATTTTATGAAAAGAATGACATTGATAAATATATGGTTAATTTGATTTAAACACATAAAGAAGAAGAAAACCAAATTACCTTAATCAAAAATGAAAAGGGTGAATTCACCATGGATGAGGAGGGAATTAACATAATAATTCAGATCTAATTTGCTAAACTATATGCCAATAAATTTAACAATTTAATAAAATAGATGATTATTTAGAAAAATATAAATTGTCCAGGTTAACAGCTGTGGAAAATAAATGCTTAAATAATTTGATCACAGAAAAAGAAATTGAACAAATCATTATGGAACTCCTTAAGAAAATATCTCCAGGGCCAGATAGATTCAAAAGTGAATTCTATCAATCATTCAAGAAACAATTAGTTCCAATTCTATAACAACTATTTGAAAAAAAAATAGATGAATAAGGAATACCGTGAAATTCTTTCTATGACACCAAGATGGTCCTAATAATTAAACCCGAAAGAGTCAAATGGTGAAAGAAAATTAAAGATAAAATTTCCTAATGAATATAGATGCAAACTTTTTAAACAAAGTGTTACCAAATTAATTTCAACAAGTGATCTCTAGGAAAATACACATTCAAGCAATATTTATACTGGAAATGCAGGGTTGGTTTAATATTAGAAAACCAATACCAACATAAACAATCATATCAATAACAAACCTAACAAATGGTATAATTATCTCAATAGATACTGAAAAAGATGTTGACAAAATGCTGCACCCATTCCTACTAAAAACACTTGAAAGTACAGGAAAAAACTGAACATGTCTTAAAACAATAAGTAGTACCTATCTAAAACCATCAACAAGCATTGTATGCAATGGGATTAAGCTAGAAACATTCCCAATAAGATCTGGGGTGAAATTCTGATGCTCATTATCACCACTATTATTCAACTTTGAATTAGAAATGCTAGCTTTAGCAATGAGAAGAAAATGAAATTAGGCAATTAGAATGGGTAATGAGAAATAAAATTCTCACTCTTTACTCATCTACAAAGTTGCTGAAAACAATCAGGCACTTTAGCAAAGATGTAGGTCATAAAATAAATTCGGATAAATCATCAGCATTTATACACACACACACACACACACACACATATATATACATACATATATATAAAACTAGCAAAATACAACAACAAGAAATATAAACAGAAATGCCATTTAATTAACTTCAGACAAAATAAAATGCTTGTGAATCTACCTGCCAAAGCAGACTTCATAAACTATATGAAAACAACTGTAAAACATTTTTTTTACCCAGATAAAATCAGATATAAATAGCTGGATAAATGGCAATTGCTCAAGTATGAACTGATCTAACATAATAAAAATGACATTTCTATCTAAATTAAATTATCTATTCAGTGCTATACCAATGAAGTTTCCATAGAATTTCTTTAGTAAACTCCCCAAAATAGTAATTAAATTCACATGGAGGAACAGAAAGTCAAGAATAACATTTAACCAATAAATGCAAAGGAAGATGGCCTAACTATGCCAGATCTAAAATTATATTTGAAAGCATCAGTCATCAAAACTTTTTGGTTCTGGTTAAGAAATAGCATGGTGGATCAGAGGAAAAAATTAGATGCAAAAGAAACAATAATAAATGACTATATATGCTACTTGACAAATTTAAAGATTCCAATTCTGGGTTAAAAACTCACTCTTCAATAAAAAATACTGAGAAAACCTGAAGGTAGTGTGGCAGAAACAAGGTGCAGACCAACATCTATACCCTTTACAAAGTTTCAAATGGGTCCAAGATTTAGACATAAATGATAATATTATAAGACAACTAGAGAACAAATTATAGTTTACCTGTCAAATCTATGGAAAGGGGAACAGTTTAGGTCTAAAGAAGAGAGAGTGAAAATTATAAAAAGGAAACTGGGTAATTTTGATTACATTCAATTAAAACATTTTTGTACAAACAAAACTACTACAATCAAGTTTAACAGGAAAGAAAGCAGTTAGGAAACAAGTTTTATAACTATTATTTCTGGCAAAGAACTCATTTCTACAATATTTAAAGTACTGAGTCAAATTTATAAAAAATAAAAGTCAATCCCTAAATGATAAATGATCAAAGGTTATGGAGAGGCAATTCTCAGATAAGGTGATCAGGGCTATCTATAATCATATAAAATTTTGCACTAAGTTATTTTTGATTAGAGAAATGCAAATCAATACATATCTTAGGTAACAACACACACACACACACACATACTCCTGTCAGATTGGCCAATAAGACTAAAAAGGTAAATGGTCAATATTGAAGTAGATATTTGAAAACAAATTCGTTGTTTGAGGAGTTGTAAAATTATCAAACCTTTCTGGAGAGCAATTTAGAATTATGCCCAAAGGGGAATAAAACTTGGCTTCCCTTTTTTAACATCATTTAATCTGTATTCTGAAGGGTCAATATTCCACATGTTCTTTTTGAAGTGTCAAGAAACTGGAAATTGAGAGGATGTCCATGAATTGGGGAATGGCTGGACTTATCATAGTATATGTATGTGATGGGACACTTTTGTTCCATAAGAAATCATGAAGGATAGGATTTCAGGAAAACCTGGAAAGACTTACCAGAATTGATGCAGAGTGAAATGAGATGAAACAGAACATACTAACAACAGCATGGTGGTAATGATCATTTATGATGATCTTGTTCATTTCAGCAGTACAATAATCAGAGACCATCCATATCCAGAGAAGGGGGAGTGGAGTTTAAATGAAGACCAAAACTTATTATCTTCAATTATTAAAAGTTGTCTTATGAATTATGTCATTTTACTCTGTCTAATTGTTTCTTTCTTCCATTTGGATTTGATTCTTCTCTCACATCATGATCAATATGGATCTATTTTTAGCATGGTTTTAAATGTAGAGCCCATATCAGGTCGCTTTCTGTCAGGGGGAGGGAAAAGAGGGATGGAGAAAAATGTAAAACTCAAATTTGCCCATAAATGATGGGCAAAAACGATGCTGCAAATAGTTGGAAAACAAATAAGATATATATATATATATATATATATATATATATATATATATATATATATTAATTATTGATTGTCCTAGGGTTAGGCTTCCAAGAATACTGAATGATAACTTGAGAGTTCAGGCTTCTACTACATGAGGACCTCAGCAGATACCATTTGTGTTTCTAGAAATTAATGCCTAAAGAAAAAGAATAATTTTTTTGCTTGCTTAATGTCTAAAACACTGTTGTTTCCTGCTTGATGGAAATTGCCCTCACAGCTTCAGGGCAGAGGGGAGCACCTGTAGTCATCTACATATCAAAGCACAGGGAAGAAAGCATAAGACCTTGGAAGAATACAGGTCCCTGTGGGGTGTCCCCCACAAAAACTCCAAAGCCTTGAAAATGCAGTAAATTAGTGTTAGGGTGAGGAAATGAGCAAACAAAAAAACCAAGAATCTTACCATAGAAAATTACTTTGGTTCCATGGAAGATTAAGAAGATGACAAATTGGAAGCTTCTGTAACCAAAGCCAGAAGAGAAATAGAAAATGGGCTCAGGCTATGGATGAGCTTGAAAAAGACTTTGAAAAGCAATTCAGGGAGGTGGAGGAAAAATTGGGAGGAGAAATGAAAGCTTTGACTTTTATAATTTTTAATTTGGTATTTAACTGAGGATTCTTAATTAGCTCTTTTTCTAAAATTGAATGCTCAATTCATTGATCTTTTTCTCTATTTTATAGCTTCTTTGGTTGCATCTTTGATAAGGCTTCTCAAAGTAGTCACTGTCTTTAATGAAGCATTGGTGAGGAGGGTTAAGGGGAAAGGAAAGAGAAAAGTACAAGTGATTGAACTTAGCATGGAGAGAAATAGAGTTAGTAATCATAGCTGTAAATGTGAATGTGTTGAGCAGTTTAAAACAGACTTGTACAATATGTAATATGTAATAAACACATTCACAGTAGAGAGATATACATAGGATAAAGGTAAAAGTCTAGAGGAGAATCTATGATGATTCAGCTGAACTAAAAAAATCTCAGAAAAGGCAAAAAGCAAAATATAAGCTATTAAAGGAGATGAAGAAAACCATATTTTCTTAAAACGTATCAAGGAAAATGAAGTTATATGAACATTATATGTATATGCACCAATTGATATAGCATCCAAACTCTTAGAGGAGAAGCTAAATGAGTCTCAGGAAAATATAGACAGCAAAATTATAGTATTGGGGTGTATCAATCTTCTTCTCTAAGAATAAGCAATAAGAAAGTTAATAAAGTCAATAGAATTTTCAAAAAATTTGTCTTGATAAACCTCCAGAGGAAATTGAATGGGGATGGATAGGAATATGTATTTTTCTCTGTAGTACGTGGCACCTAAACAAAAACTGGCCATATACTAGGGCATAAATGCCTTAAAACCAAATGCAGAAAGGGAGAAATATTAAATGAATCACTTTCAAATCATGATACAATAACAATTTGATATAATAAAGACCTTGGAAAGATAAATTAAAAACTAATTGGAAACTAAATAACATAAATTGAAAGAGTGCGAAGATCAAATAGCAAATCAAAGGAATAATAAATAATTTCATCTAAGACAATGACCATAATGAAACATTAACAAAACTTGTAGAATACAGCCAAGGCAGTTATTAAAGAATATTGTATATCCCTAAGTGCTTATATGAATAAAATATAGAAAGAAGAGATCAATGAATTGGGCATGCAACTAAAGAATCTAGAAATAGAAAAAATTAATGAATCTCTAATTAAATAACAAATTAGAACTTTTGAAAAATAATGAAAATTGATAAAATTTTTGAACTAAGCAATGAGCTAATTTCATGAAATAATCAATAAAATATATAAATTTTTTCATTTGATTTTAAAAGGAAGAAAAACAAATTGTCAGCATCAAAACTGAAAAAAGATTAATTCATCACAAATGAGGAGGACTTTAAAACAATTAACAAGAGCAATTTTGGTCAACTGTATGCCCAGAAATCTGACAATATAAGAGCTATGGATGAATATTTACAAAAATAACAACATCCCCAAATCAAGAGAAGAGAAAATGAAATAGATAATTAACTGCATTTTAACATCATTGAACTCCCTAAGGAAAAAAAAAATCTTCATGGTAAGATGGATTTACAGCTAAATTCTTGCAAACATTTAAAGAACAACTCCAATTCCGTCTAAACCATGTGTAAAAATATACGTGAAGAAAGAGTTCTTTCAAATTATTTTTATGACATGATTGAGGTGCTGATAACTAACAGAGAAAGGACCAAAACAGAAAAGAATATTATAGACTAATTTCCCTAATGAATTTTGAGGAAAAAATTTAAATATATTATTACCAAAAGAATTCCAGTAATGTTTTACTAGGATAATATACCATGATAAGATGCTTTAATGTTACAAAAGCAACCTATACCATTGACTATATCAATTGAAAAACTAACAGAAATCATGATTATCTCATTAGGTGCTGAATAATTTTTTGACAGAATTATAACACCAATTCCTATTAAAAGCACAAGATAGGGGTGGCTAGGTGGTGCAGTGGATAGAGCACTGGCCCTGGAGTCAGGAGTACCTGGGTTCAAATCCAGCCTCAGACACTTAATAATTACCTAGCTGTGTGGTCTTCAGCAAACCACTTAACTTGCAAACAAAATCTAAAAAAAGAGCACAAGATAGCAAAGGATAAAGGAAGTTTAACTAAAAAATGATACACAGAATATATTATCTATTTAAATCCATCAGCAAGTGTTTAATATATATATATATGTATATATATATATATATATATAAAAATGAAGACATACTAGAAAAATTCCCAATAAAATCTTGCATGAAACAAATGCCTATTCTCATTATTATTCATTATTTTATTAAAAATTTTAACTTCAGGAACAATTAAATAAAACTAAATTGAATGAATTGTAATAGACAATGAGGAAACAAAGATCAAATCTTTGCAGATGATAAGATGGCATAATTAGGGAATCCTAGGAAATCCCAACTAAGAGGCTACTTCAAATAATTTAAAATATCCCCTCACTGATAAATACTCAAATGATATAAACAGGTTGTTTACAGATAAATAAATTATTTTTTAATTAAAGATTTTATTTATTTTGAGTTTTACATCTTTCCCCCAATCTTACTTTCCTCCACCCATCCCCCCCTACAGAAAGCAATTTGTCAGTATTTACATTGTTTCAATGTTGTTTCCATTGATCCAAATTGAGTGTGATGAGAGAGAAATCATATCCTTAAGGAAGAAACATAAAGTATGAGGGATAGCAAGATCAGACGATAAGATATCAGTTTTTTTTTCTAATTTAAAGGGAATAATCCTTGAATGTTGTTCAAACTCCATGGTTTTTATCTGGATACAGATGGTATTCTCCTTTGCAGACAGCCTAAAACTGGCCCTGATTGTTGCATTGATGAAATGAGCAAGTCCATCAAGGTTGATCATCACCCCCATGTTGCTGTTAGGATATACAATGTTTTTCTAGTTCTGCTCATCTAAGTTAGCATCAGTTCATGCTCCATGACAAAAATATACTACAGTTTGCTAAGCCATTCCCTAATTGAAGGACATTTACATGATTTCCAATTCTTTGCCACCATAAACAGGGATACTATGAATATTTTTGTATAAGTGATGTTTTAAACCTTTTTCATCATCTCTTCAGGATATAGACCAAGTAATGTTATTGCTGGATCAAAGGGTATGCACATTTTTGTTGCCCTTTGGGCATAGTTCCAAATTTCTCTCCAGAAAGTTTGGATGAGTTCACAGCTCCACCAACAATGCAATAGTGTCCCTGATTTTCCACAACCCTTCCAACATTGATCATTGATTTTTCTGGTTATATTGGCCAGTCTGAGAGGTGTGAGGTGGTACCTCAGAGAAGCTTTAATTTGAATTTCTCTAATAAGTAATGATTTAGAGCAAGTTTTTTATATGACTATGGATTTTTTAAATTTCTTCATCTGTATATTGCCTTTGTATATCCTTTGACAATTAATCAACTGGGGAATGACTTTTTAAAAAAATATGACTCAGTTCTCTGTATATTTTAGAAATTGTCAGAAATAGTAGTTGTAAGGATTTTTTCCCCATTTACTACATTTCTTTTGATCTTGGTTATAATGGTTTTATCTGTCCAAAATCTATTTAATTTAATGTAATCTAAATCATCTAATTTGTTTCTAGTTATGTTCTCCATCTCTTCCTTAGTCTTAAACTGCTTCCCTTTCCATAGATGTGACAGGTAAACTAGGCCTTGATCTTCTAATTTGCTTTTAGTATTGCTTTCATGTCAAAATCCTATATCCATTTAGATCTTATCTTGGAAATGTGCATGAGGTATTGGTTTAATCTAAGTTTCTCCCATACTAACTTCCAATTTTCCTTGTAGTTTTTATCAAAGAGAGAGTTATTATCCCAATAGCTGGACTCTTTGGGTTTATCAAGCAGCAGATTACTATAATAGTTTCCTGCTATTGCACCTAGACTATTACACTGGTCCACCACTCTATTTCTTAGCCAATACCAGACAGTTTTGGTGACTGATGCTTTATAATATAATTTTAGACTGGGTAGGGCTAAGCCACCTTCTTTTGCACTTTTTTTTTTTGTTAAATCCTTGGAACTTCAGATACATAAATTAAAGCAATCTCTAGTCATATGACAAAATGCTCTAAATCATTTTGTTTAGAGAAATGCAAATTAAAACAACTCTGAGAAAACATCTCATACCCATCAAATTGACTAAAATGCTAAAAGCGTAAAATGATCAATGTTGGAAAGGTTGTGGCTCACGAATGCACTATTAGATAAGTTGCAAAATGATGTAACTTTTCTGGAAAGGAATGTGGACCTATGCTCACAGGGCAATAAAAATGTGCATGTCCTATGTTTCGACAATAACTCTACAAGGTCTGTATTCCAAAGAAATTGTAAAAAAGGGGAAAGATCCACATGTATAAAAGTATTTATAACAGTTCTTTTTTGTGGTAGAAATGAATGAAATATTAAGGGATGCTCAACAATTGTGTAAAGGTTGAAAACATTATTGACTCTGAGGATGAAATGCTATTGTTCTACGAGAAATTGTTAGTGGGTAGACTTCAGCAAAGCCTGGAAAGACTTGCATGAACTGATGCTATGTGAAATAAACAGAACTAGGTGAACATTGCACCCATTAAGAGCAGCATTGTGAGATGTTCAACTAGTATGAAATCACTTCCCCTCTGCAGCTCTGTGGTCAAGGACAATTCTGAGATCCCTCTTATGGAAAATCCCATCCACATCCTGAGGAAAAAACTATGATTCCAAAGTTCAGAGCAAAGCATACTATGTACACTTTTCAAAATGTTTTCATGTTTTTTTCTCATGCTTTCACCACCTAGTTCTAATTCTTTTCACAACATGACAAATATAGAACTTATTAAATATAATGGTACATATATAACTAATATATGACTGTTGTCTGTCATGTGGAGGGGTAAGGGAAAGGAGAGAGGTAGAAAAACATGGAATTCAAAAGCTTATAAAAAAATGACTGTTGAAAACCATCCTTTGTATGTAACTAAAAAAAACTAAAATAATATTTAAAAAGAAATCATTAGTTGATGAACTGGAGAAAAACCTGGGAAATCCTTGCATGTATTGCTAATGAGAGAAGTGATTAAAACCAGGAGAACATTGTCTGCATAAACAGTCACACTGTGAGATGATCAACTTTGATGAGCTTAGCTGCTCTCAGCAGCTTAGTGATTAACTGAAATTCTAAAAGTTTTGTAATGGAAAATGCTATCCACATTCAGAGAAAAAGAATATGGAGTCTAAATGCAGACTTAGAAAAACAATTTTCATTTTTTAATTTTTTTTCTTTCTCATGTTTTTCCTTGAGGTGGTGAATCTTCTTTCACAAGACTAATATGAAAATATGTTTAAGATAGTACACATGTAAAATAAAATAGTTATCATAGTGATAATCGTATATTTTATTTGTTTCTCTTCAGTTAAAAATCCCATAATATTTTCTGTTTCATCCTTCCTATCATCTTTTAAGCATGCAATGCTAATTGACTTTGTTATTTTTTCGCTGAGGAGGAGTTTGCAAGGCAGTGGGGTTAAGTGACTTGCCAAAAGTCACACACCTAGGTAATTATTAAGTGTCTAAAGTTGAATTTGAACTGACGTCCTCCTGACTCCAGGACCAGTACTCTATCCACTGAGCCACCTAGGTCCCCCAATGCTAATTGTATTTGACCTTACAACCTTTCTACATGTGCCCTTGATCGCAATTAATATTCTGTTTTTTTCTCTAGCAGATTCTACCTCAATATTCTTTCTCTCTCTCTCTCTCTCTCTCTCTCTCTCTCTCTCTCTCATTCCTTTTTTTTCTTTCCTCTGTCACTGTTTCTCCTTCTCTACTTTGAGCTTTGCCCATTTTCACTATATTCTTAAATGTGTCTTTATCTGCCTCTATCTCTCTGCCTTTTTCTCTGTCTCTGTCTTTCTATTTTAAAATTTCTCTATGTTTTTTCCTGTTTCTCTTTTTCTGTTTTGGGGTATTTTGTTGTTATTTTGAACCTATCTCTGTATTACCATCTCTGAATGTCTGTGTTTCTTTGTAACTATTTCTTTTCTCCATTTCTCTCTCTCTCTCTCTCTCTCTCTCTCTCTCTGCTCCCACTGTTTCCCTCCTTTCTTTTTTTTTAATCTTTTCCAGTCCTTATTTTCTTTCATTGTTTCTTGCAGATTCTTGGAAATATTGCTTATTATTTGAATAAACAAATAATTGTGCCTATGCCTCACTGTTCGTATAGCTTCTTATACTCTTTGATTCATTTGTCAATGTTTTCCACCCTGTCCTTCTGGATACTCTCTTTTCTCTGACCTTTTTAGAGTTTTACTGTTAAATATATTTTATAACAACTTCAACAGCAGGAATAGAGAATAAAAGATATTGTAATCTTTAAAGTATGTGTGTAAGTCAAAACCGCATCACACACATGAAAACACACATACAAACACATGCACATGCACACACACACAAACACACACTTCACATTTACAAATGCCCAAAGTCTTTTAGCAGCAGCTAAATTTAGCTAAAATATTGTCTAATTTAAAATATAACAGTGATGAATTGGCTCCTTAACTTAAAAGGGAGAAAATTATCTCTGTTTAGAGTAAGGCATGAGTAGGTATCATGTAAAAGTGAATTTACGTTGATAATTATTTCAGAAACAAATATGTGTTCAATTTGGCAAAGCAATCAGGAAAAAAAGTAAGGCTTCATAGCCTCATTTCTGTGAACAATCAAAATCTGGTCCTCAATTCAACATTGTGCTGGAATTTAAAATCAGCAAAATTTTTTGTCTTTGTAGAATTCATTTTTTCCCCATTCAATCATTTTCTATCATCTGCTTCCATTTAACTCCTGAGATCTGAAAATAGTACACTCTAATAGGGGCTGACCACTTAAACTTGGTTGAAAAGAATATCACTATTTATTAACAGTGAATGATAACTGATAGCATGTTTTATACTTCAAGGATTGTACTTGCTTTGCAAAGAAATAAGATTCTAAAGAAAAATAAGTGGATTTATAGTATTAGGGTACTAGGAACTAATCCTTGATATTTAAATGATTCTTCAAGGGATATGTTGGGAAGGAGGTAATACAGAATATCTCATGAATGTTCAGAGAGAGTCTGTCCCCATTCAAACAATGAGTAAGACTTCCTAAGGGTACTGTAAAATTTAATTATGAAGTATTATAATAAAGAACACAATAAAACAATTTTATTGAAATTAACATTATTGGGGAATATTTATCTCCTAGCTAATGAAAGAGTTCAAAATGTGGTATTGCAACTATTTTATAAGGATAATTCTTCTTATGTTTGAAGTTATAAACTACCATGCTCTAATGCTAAGTACTTCCAAAGTCCCAGATGTTTTATTCTCTGTGTATCATGTAAATAAACTATTTGAATTCACCAGAATCTTTAAGTTCTTTGCAAATAAACTCCATAAATTAGCTCATTTGATCATCCTAGCAATTCTATGAAATAGTTGCTATAATTTTCCTTAAATATGCAGAAAAAGAAATTGAGAGATGTAATAATTTGCTAGCTATTAAGTATCTGCTGTGGGGATAGAACTTATGTGTTCAGTGAACAAACATCTTTAATCTAATGAGTCTTATTGCCTCTATTTCATGCAGAAGAAGTTGAGGTCTCAATGTTATTTTCAGATTTCAGGAGCTGTTAATTTTTTTAATTAATTAAATTTAAAAAATGATTTAAGAAGTTCTGTACCAATTTTATCTATATTACTGTGAAATTTATTTATAATATCTAAGAATTTTCCATTGTATTATTCATGATTCTTCAAGGGTTTCACATTCTTGGCCTCTCTGGCATGCCCTTCTGATTTAGACTTAGATATCTCAGGTTCTGATCAAAAGTTATATATTTCTGTAAGGAAGTTCACTTAAATTCCAGATTAGCAAATAAATGAGTCCAGAGATGTGTCCAGTTAAGCCATCATTTAGGAAGAGCTAGTGCAGCAGATAGATCACTGAATTTTATATCAGATTCATTTTCATGAGTTCAAATCTGGCCTAAGATTTTTACCAGCTCTGTGATCCTGAGCAAATCACTTAAAACTATTGAATGCAAAATGAGTTGGAGAAGGAAGTGTCAAAACCATTCAAGTGTCTTTTCCAAGCAAACTTCAAGTGGGGTCAATAAGATTCAGATTAGCAAACCAAACCATGAATGTTTCTTCATAATAGTGAGAATAAAAATATAAAAAGAAACAGAGCAAAATGAGAGGGGATTTAAAAGAATGAACTATTTGAAAGCACAAATTTTAGAACTTTAAACAATATGCATGGCAAATTCTAGAAATGTATATTCTTTAGATAGAGTAAATATTTGACCTTTGATTTAATTTTTAGAGGAAACTACTTTGTGAGGAACTCACTCTACCAATGCAGATCATCCAGTTATCTGTAATTGAAATGTATCTATGTCAGGATTAACTGATATTCACACAAACAATGCTCTTAACAGTGGCAGAATAATTAATTTAAGGGTTTCACTGAATAAGTTCCATCTTGAGTTTCTACCTAATTACTCTGATTCATGCCCTCCCATAGTTTTTCTCCTGAAGTTATATATATGCATATATATGTATATATATATATATTTATATATGTGTATATATATATAAATATATATTTATATATATATATATATATATATATATATACATCTTGAAGATATCTTCATCACTTCTCTATATCTTTCCTTTTCACTTTACTACTTCCAGTGCTCACTGTCTTTCTCCTAGACCATTGCAGTAAAATTCTGATCAGTCTCTGTCTCAATACTCTCCTTACTTCTCTACATAGATGGTAAAGTCACTTTCATAAGTAATATGGGTGAGTTTATCAACCCATTGTGTAATAAGATCCATTGACTCCTTAGATACCTGTTATCTCAGGCTAGAGTATAAAGTTCTGTATTTGTATTTAACACTTTTTATAATGACTACTTCCTATCTTGATGATCTTTTCACATTTTTTTGTTTTCCACAATTTTGTGATTCTGAAATATTACTCTACCCTCATAACTGAAATGTTCTAAGTCACTGCCTACTCTTGATATCCTTGAATCATTTCAAAATCCAAATCAATTTTTAACTTTTACATGAAGTTCAAAGTGTGCCACAAACAATCCTCAATACAAACACTGCATTCACTTAAGCTCTCTCCTCTTATTTATCTTTTATCTACTTTATTTTTCAGGTTTTATAAAACATCTTTTCCAATAATATATAAATCTCTGAAGATCAATAATTTTTTTTTTGCTTCCTTTCTTTTTATCTCTAAAAGTTAGCTTGGTGCTTAAGACCTACTAAGCAGTTAATTGATGTTTGGTGATTGATTATTTTATAACAAAGTAGAAAACTGATTAACTGTTATTAATTATTTGTATTGCAATCTAAACTTCCAAGGATAGAGCATAATTTTCAGGCTCTGTTTTTGTTATGGGGAGATGTGTCATATAATGTTCATAGGATATTTCTTAGGAAAATGAAAGTACTGTGTACTGAATAAAAAAACTTAGATTTAATATTTAAATGTCTATCATAATGGAAGGGGAAGAATTCATTTGATTGGTTGGGCAAGATAAAATTTTAGAAGTCCTTCATGTAAAATTTTCCCTGGATATCAAATGGATCTGGAATATCATAGATGTATTTATCCAAAAATTTAGAATATAACCCATCTTTGTTTTGCCATTCTTGTTTATTTTATTTACAAAGAAAACTACAATCCATCTAAAAACCTAAAGAATTACCTTATTTTCTTCTAATATTGAGTGAGACCCAGAGTAACATTAATAGGTCATTCTTTCTTCTTGCCCCATGACTGCTCCATCTTTGTTTTCATTCATATATTTCTTTACAATATCTAAAATAGGCATCCTTCCAGAAATTCTTCAACTATTTCATTATTTTTTTATTTTTGGGTTCTTTTTGCAAGGCAATGGGGTTAAGTGGCTTACCTAAGGCCACACAGCCAGGCAATTATTAAGTATCTGAGACCAGATTTGAACTCAGGTACTCCTGTCCAGGGCCAGGGCTCTATCCACTGCACCACCTAGCTGCCCCCATTTCATTATTTGTAAGAAAAAATCCTAAATATTAGAGTTACTCAAAAGTGAAAGGTACTATGTAAGAAAGAAGGATTTAATTCCAATGGGATATATTAAAATATGAGTTAATAAACAATTGTTGAGGACTTCCAGCCAAGATGAACAAGAGAAGACAGAGTTCTAAAGTCTCCTTATCTTCCCTTATAAATGATATGAAACAAACCTCTTTAACAGAAGTCTGATCCACAAAACCCGGAAAGAAAAGCCAGAAGAAGAACATGCACCTCAGTATCTGTCTTTCCGAGATCTTAGCTGACTACAGGTACAGAAAGTGAACTCCTTCAGGGGCAGGGGCTGGTGAGAGTTTAGGAGACTGGATTAGCCACAGATTAGCCTCATTAGTGGTGGGGCTAAATCCTCATAGTCTAATGGCCCAAGAACCAGACTGCCTTGATCAGAGTGGGACTAGAACCTGGTAGACCATGGGGACTTGTGTGAACTAGGGAACTGAGGAATTGGTGGCAGGGCTAGAGGGAGAGCAGGAGAATTGCAGAGACTGTCCCTGTGCCACTCGGGTCAGGAGGAAATCAGAGTCTACACCTCCATTCCAGCTAAAACCTCTTAGTAGAACAAAAACAATTACAGACAACCTCTGATCCAGGCTAAGGCCCAGCAGCAGAACCACCTCAGATGACAATAAGGAGAGTGATCACCTCAACCCAGTGTATAGCCCACTATTGATTAAAGATAAAGTATTTAATTACTTCAACCCCTCCCTCTAGGCCAAGGGAGAGAGCCTCAATCAAGGTCACAGACATTCCAGAGAAAACAACCAGCACTTCCTACTGGCCAGCTGGAGATATTACACTCAGTGAGTAAAGCCTCTAGGGATCACAAAAGCAAACCTCTATGACCAGCCCCTCCCCAACACAAGATTTTAGGATAATGAAGAAAGGACAGCATAAAGGAAGGTCTACAGAAAAATTCTTGGAAGGAATATACAATAACTTAGAGAAACCTAGAACCTCTGAGGAGAACATGACCTGCTCTCCAAC
This sequence comes from Macrotis lagotis, assembly GCF_037893015.1. NCBI lineage: Eukaryota > Metazoa > Chordata > Mammalia > Peramelemorphia > Peramelidae > Macrotis > Macrotis lagotis. Next base: position 136,251,342 of record NC_133663.1, on the reverse strand, counting down.
ACATAAAGACTTCCTAGAAGAAATATGAAGGAGCTTAAAAATCAATTGGAAAATTTCAAAAAAAAAATTGAAGAGGAAATTAACACCTTGCAAGAAAACAATTCTCTCAAAACCTCAATTGGTCAAATGGAAAACTCATATGAAAACAGAATTGACTAACTGAAAAAGGAGTTGCAAAAGTTAAATGAAAAAAAAACTTCTTAAAAATAATGGATTCTGTTGAAACCAATGACTTCATGAGACAGCAAGAGTTTGTTAAACAAAAGCAAAAAATTGGAATAGAAGAAAATGTAAAATAACGCAGCAGCAAAACTACTGACCTCAAGAATACATCAACCTGAAAATGATAGACCTTCCTGAAAACATTGAAGGAAAAAAAACTGGAGTTAATTTTACAGAATTTAGAGATGAAAAATTGCCCTGATATAATTGAACCAAATGGCAAAATAGTTATCGAAAGAATACATTGATCCCCTCTGGAAAGAGATACTAAAATAAAACATCAAAATGTGGTGGCCAAATTCCAGAACTATCAGAAAAAAAGAGAAAATACTGCAAGCAGACAGAAACAAACAATTTAGATACAAAGGATCCACAGTAAGGATAACCCAGGACCTGACTGCATCAACATTAAGGGATTAAAGAGCCTGGACCAAGATATTCCATAGAGTAAGGGAGCTTGGAATGCAGCCAAGAGTCCATGATCCACCAAAGCTGAGCCTTCTCTTTTAGGAGAAAAGATGGACATTTAAAGAAATGGAATACTCCCAACAATTCTTGATGAAAAAAGCAGAGATAAATAGAAAATATTGACATCAAACAGGGGGTTTAAAAAACACATAAAAATGTTAAAATAAAGGGGATGGGTAAAGAAAAAATACTGCTATCAATCAAGATGAAACTGGCTATATCCTAGCAAGGGAAAAAGATTCTTATAACTCTTGAGAATTGTTCCTCTATCAGAGAAAATATACTTAGCCAGAAGTGATGGACACTCACGACTTAGCCATGAGACTGTTACCCAATGGGATGAAACTGGCTATATCCCTACTTGGGAGAAAGACTCTAATAACTCTGAAGAATTGTAACTCTTTTGGAGAACATACAGTTACCCAGAAGTGATGGATACTCAGAATTTTCTATGATAGAATGAATTAAGAACACTTCATCCATAAAAAGCTGAATTCACCACTAATGAGGAAGAAATTAAAGTAATAATTTGGAATAATTTTGTACAACTCTATGCCAATAAATTTGACAATCTAAGTGAAATGGATGAATGCATCCAAAAATATAAGATGCCCAGGTTGTATGAAGAGGAGGTTAAAAACCTAAACAACCCTATCTCAGAAAAAGAATTCCAACAATCCATCATTGAACTCTATAAGAAAAATCTCCAGGGCCTGATGGTTTCACAAATGAATTCTATCAAACATTTTTAAAGAACAATTGGTTCCAATTCTATATAAACTATTTGAAAAAAATAGATGAAGATGGAACTCTGCCTAACTCTTTCCATGACACCAATATGGTGCTTATATCTAAACCAGGAAGAGTTAAAACAGAGTAAGAAAATTAGAATTTCGTCTCTCTGATGAATATGGATGCAAAAATCTTAAATAAAATCTTAAAACAATTACAACAAGTTATCACTAGAATAATGCATTATGAACAAATAGGAATTATTCCAGGAATGCAGGGTTGGTTCAGTATCCAGAAAAATGTTATTATATTTAATTATATCAATAACAAACCTATCAGAAACCATAAGGTCATAACAATAGGTGCTGAAAATATTTTGACAAAATACAGCAGCCATTCCTACCACATACACTAGACAGTATAGGAATAAATGGATTGTTTCTCAGAATAATAAGCAGTATCTAACTGAAACATCAACAAGTATTATATGCAATGGGGATATGCTAGAGGCATTCCCAGTAAGACCAGGGGTGAAACAAGGATGCCCATTGTCACCACTGCTATTCAATATCTTATTAGACATGGTAGTTTCAGCAATAAGAGAAGAAAAAGAAATTGAAGGAATTAGAATAGGGAAGGAAAAGACAAAACTCTGACGTTTTGCAGGTGACAGGATTGTATACCAAAAGAATCCTAAGAAATCATGCCAAAAAACTACTGGAAAGAATTGGCAACTTTAGAAAAGTTGTGGGATATAAAATAAACACTCATAAATTCTCAACCTTTTTATATATGGCTACAAAATACAGCAGAAAGATCTAGAAACAGAAATCCCATTCAAAGTAACCACAGAAAATATAAAATACCTGGGAGTCTATTTGCCAAGGCAGATTCAAAAGTTTTTTGAAAACAATTACAATACACTTTTCTCACAAATTAAATAAGATTTAATTCACTAGGCAAATATCAACTGCTCATGCATAGGTCAAGGTAATATAATAAAAATGACAATTGTACCAAAACTAAACTACCTGTTTAGTGCCCTACCAATCAAAATTACAAAAATTTACTTTAATAAGTTAGAAAAAGTGGTAAGTAAATTCATATGCAGAAATAAAAAGTCAATTATTTCCAGTGATTCAATGAAAAAAAAAAGGGCAAAAGGAGGTGTCTTAACCCTAACAGATATAAAATTATATGATAAAGCATCAGTCAACAAAACTATCTGGTATTGGCTAAGAAACAGAGTGGTGGACCAGTAGAATAAACTAGATGCAATAACAGGAAATGATTCTAGTAACCTACTGTTTGATAAATCCAAAGAGTCCAGTTATTGGGATTAAAAACTCTCTTCAATACAAACTGTGGGGAAAATTGGAAGCTAGTATGGAAGAAACTTAGGTTAGACCAAAACCTCACAGCCTATACCAAGATTAGATCAAAATGGAGATAGGATTTTGACATAAAAAACAATATTATTAGCAAACTAGAAGATCAGTTTGTAGTTTACCTGTCAGAGCTATGGAAAGGGAAGCAGTTTATGACTAAGGAAGAGATGGAGAACATCACTAGATGATTTTGATTACATTAAATTCAACAGCTATTATACAGATAATACCAATGTAACAAAGATCAAAAGAAATGTAGTAAACTAGGAAACAATCTTCACAACTAGTATTTGTGACGAAGAACTCGTTTCTAAAATATACATAGAACTCTGTCAATTTTTTTTAAAAAGCTATTTCACAATTGAGAAATAGTCAAAGGATCTGCAAAGGCAATTTACAGATGAGGAGATCAAAGAGATCCATAGTCACATGAAAAATTGCTCTAAATCATTACTTTTTAGAGAAATGCAAATTAAAGCATCTCTGAGGTACCACCTCACATCTTTCAGACTGGCCAATATAACCAGAAAAGATAATGATCATTGTTGGAAGGGTTGTGGGAAATCTGGGACACTAATACATTCTTGGTTGAGCTGTGAACTCATCCAACCTTTCTGGAGCACTTTCTGGAACTATTCCCAAAGGGCAAAAAAAAATGTGCATACCCTTTGATCCAACAATACCACTACTGGACCTATACCCTTAAATGATGATGAAAAGGGTAAAACTATAACTTGTCCAAAAATATTCATAGCAGCCCTGTTTATGGTGACAAAAATTTGGAAATCAAGTAACTGTCTTTCAATTGGGGAATGGCTTAGCCAGGTGTGGTATATGTATGTCATGGAACACTATTGTTCTATTAGAAACTAGGAGGGAAGGGAATTCAGGGAAGCCTTGAGGGATTTGCATGAACTGATGCTGAGTGAGATGAGCAGAACTAGAAAAACATTTTATATCCTAACAGCAACATGGGGGTGATGATCAACCTTGAGGCACTTGCTCATTCAATCAGTGTAACAATCAGGGACAATTTGGGGTTCTCTGCGATGGAGAATACCAGCTGTATACAGATAAAGAATTGTGGAGTTTGAACAAAGACCAAGAACTATTGCCTTTAATTTAGAAGGAAAAAGAAACCAATATCTTATTATCTGAACTTGCTATCTCTTTTACTTTATATTTCTTCTTTAAGCATGTGACTTCTCTCTCATCACATTCAATTTGAATCAATGTGTATCATGGAAACAATGTAAAGACTGGCAAATTGACTTCTGTGTGAGTGGGCAGACGGGAAGTAAGATTAGGTTAAAAATTTTAAAGCACAAAATAAATAAAATCTTTTAAAATAAATAAATAAACAATTGTTGAACATATTGAAGAGATTTGTGTTTTCAATTATAAGTTGAGAGAGATAGTAATGTGTAGTGGTTAGGAAACTTCCTGCAAAGTCAAGAAAACCTGACTTATATCCCTGCTACACAGAATGAACTATAAAAACTAGTCAAATTGGGTCAATTTTGATTGCATCATTCAAACTTACAGAGCAGTTGACTACTCTGTGAGAGTTAAAATCGGGTTCCACATAGGAAGTGCTGTATTATTAGATTTGTCAAACTTGCATTCTGGTTGCCACAAGCAGCCTGAAAAAATCATTAATGTTGTCTTAAGAATATAAGTGAGAAATGTTTAAAAAAATAAATAAAAAAGTACAGTAAAGCAAAGATGATAACATCTAAATCAAGATGATCACTAGGAATCAATTATTTTTTAATTTGATGCTACTTCAAATAATATCACAGATCTAAAACAAATTTCCACAGCACATCTCCCAATTAAAAGATGGAATATATAGATCTGACCACCACTGCAAAACTGAAATCTTCTGAACCTATTTATTTGTGATGTTTACTATTATGTATTTTCTGATTATTCTCCAAATCATTAAAAACTTTCAATGAACATATGATATGTGCAATGAACTGTTTGCCCATAGTTCAGCTCATATTAATTATTATTTTTTTCATGTTTCCCATTTGATATAGATTTCCTACAATACACTTTGGTGCATATATAATTATTTGCTTAATAAATAGATTGCTTTTGATATTATGGACATCAGTATCTCAATGGTTATATATGTTATAGAATAACAGGTTCATAATATTTGAAGTGAAATAATGAATTAGTTCATCCTATTTTGCCATTTCATACATGAAAAACTGAATCCCAAGTGAAATGATTTACTCATTGCCTCATATTTTATTAAGAAATAAAATCTAGGCTTGAATCCAACTCATCTGATGTTAAATCTAGTGTTCTATAAAATATAGCTGAATAAAATAAAATATTGTCCTTATGTGGCCCAAATCAGTTATATTAAAACTGTTCAATGATTTCTTTACAAATACTGAAGGTATTCCAGAGGTTATAGCATATTAAAAATGAATTCAGGGACAGCTAAGTGGTGCAGTGGATAGAGCACTGACCCTGGTGTCAGGTGTACCTGAGTTCAAATCCGGCATCAGACACTTAATAATTACCTAGCTGTGTGGCCTTGGACAAGCCACTTAACCCCGTTCCATTGCAAAAATCTAAAAAATATTTTTAAAATGAATTCAGGAGCTCTAATCCAAATCCTAGCTTTTATATGTATTACTTAAGGGACATTGGGATATTCAATAGATTTCAATAGATATTTATTAACAAAACACACATACACTCACACAGACACACACACACACACACACACACACACACACACACACACACACAACCCAGATGCCAGAAAATACAGTTAATCTGAAGGTTTAAGTAGTCGGGAAGTCATTGTTGAACTCAACTTCATTTAGCTGAATTCTCCAAATGGGAGGACATTTTGTTCAAGGTGTCTAGGTAAAGACAATGCCCTAAGAAAGTAGTCAGATATGAATCAAAGCAATGGAGATTGCCCTTGATGTTAAGCAATCATGGTTAAGCGATTTGCCCAAGGTCACACTGCTAGTAAGTGTCAAGTGGATGAGGCTGGATTTGAACTTCCATACTCTTGACTCCAATGCTACTACTCAATCCAATGTGTCAGCTGGCTGCTCTAAGCTTGTGAATTGAGAAAAATCATGAAAACTTTCACCCAGTCCCATTTCCGTACTGGTCATTCAGGACTCTGAGTGAGCAACCCATTCAGCATCAGTTTTGTCAGTCAGTAGTGTTGAGAGATGTCTTTTGAGTTTGTTTTGTTCCTCTATTTCAATATAGTATATGTCCATAGTCAGTTCTGGGGGTTGTTCATTTTCTATCCAATTTCTTGACTTTTAAATATAAGCTTAAGTGTGTCTTTGCTTGAAGAGTAGATGGTTCGTCATTCCAAGTTTCAGACTCTTTGTGCATCTGTTTATAGAGTTAATTCTTGGGATCCATACGTTTTCCTTTATTACATGGTAATAATAGTAGACATGTGTTTACTCTTCCCCTGACCTGTGAACTAGTCTGTTATTGATGATAAAGTACTCTTTCCCATTCTGGAACTGTACTAGGGTCTTCTTTTTTCCTATAGCTGCAAGTTTCACTGTGCTATTTATCTTTCTTATCCTGAGACTGAGACCCAGGACTTCAAACCAGAACGAAGTATGGACAATTCAATAGAGTTCTGATTCCAGTGGCAGCAATGGGAATTTTTTAATGTCCTGTTATCGAGTTCTCTGAATCTCCTATTGTCTGTTGCTTGAGAGGTCCAGAAACCACCAATCTGATTCCATGGCTGGCAAAGTCTGCTTCTGGTTTGCTGGGTGCTGGCCTGGACTGCATTCCATTCTGATTCTGTGGCAATAGACCTATTCTGATAAACTTTGAAACTGTTTTGGATTGGAAAATTATTTCATCTCATCTTTCTGTGAGTTTTTCCAGTATTTGTTTTGAGTCACTATTTAAAAATATTTGCAGGGGTTTGAGGAAAAACTCAGGCAAGTCCCTCCTTTTTCTTTTTCAATATTGACTAACTCTAGACCTATATTTGCTTTTTAAAGTATGATTGTTTTTAAATAACAAAATTTATTTTTCTTTACCTTCCATATCACTATCTCTTAGTATTGATGTCAAATATGTATGGTCAATAAGATAATTTCCTCCATTGGTCATTTTGAAAAAAATATATATGTCTCATTCTATATCTATCTATGTCTATCAGCTCTATGCCATTTGAAATCATCATCTTGCTCCTGAAAGGAACAATCTCTTCCAATTGTCACTGACATATTTGATTTTTACTTCTCCCTTACCCTTCATGTCTATATAGTTGCCACAATTAAACTAATTCCATCTCCAATATATTTTTCCCATGTACCCCCTTTCCGCAATTCATTGTACAAAACTCTAATCAAGGCCTAGTCAAAATGAAGCCCAGAGTCACATATGGCTTACAGTATGATTTATTGGAACCCTCTGTGGGTTTACCAAATACTTTTGTAAATGACTCTGAGCTACTACAGAACTCTCACTACAATCTTAAATCCAAATATATTGTCGATTTATTCAATAAAAATTTTTAAAATTAAGGTTGGATAGCCCATCTCTAATGCATGCTTTTATTACTGATCATTGTTATTATATCAAAATCTTACTATGGGTTCTTTTGTTTTCAAAATGCAAATGTGGCTCACTATGTATCACTAGATGAAATAAAAGTAGGATGAGAACCATCAGTGTAAAGACAGTAATTTAATCTATGGGAGTTGATGAAATTGTAAAGAGGAATATAGATGGGGAAGAAAAATGACTCCGAACACAATTCTGAGGAACAATTATGGATAGAGGATGTGACCTGGAGGAGGATCTAGCAAAGGAAAGAAAGAAGGAGTAGTCATCTAGGTAGGAGGAGAGACTGATATTACAAAAATCTAGCAAGTAGAGAGTATTGAGGAGAAAAGAATGGTCAAAGATTGCAGATAGATGAAAGAGAATGAAGATTGAGACTAGGTTATTGAACCTAACAATTAGAAGATCATTAATTTTGAGGAAAGCAATTTTGGTGGAATTATAGTTTTGAAGCAAGATTATAAATAAATAAAGTAAGAGTAAAAGAAGAGAAAGTGAAGAAGAAAAGAAGAGAAAATAAAGTAACAGTAAAAGATGTCAATTCTATATGGGTTTTTCAAGGATTTTAGTTACAAAGGGCAGAAGAGAAATAGAATAGAATAGAATAGAAGTTAGCAAAGTTGAAAGAATCAAGTGAAGTTTCATCACTATGGAAAAGACCATGAAAAGGAAGAGGTTGAAAATAAATAAAAAAAATTGAAATGTCAGTACAAAGAATCTGTTGGAGATGAACTGGAAAGGGATAACAATAAGCTAGAGATTTATCTGTCATAAGGCAGAGTGTCACTTCGTAATATGAACCAGTGAGGTAGAGTTAGCAATAGAACATATTTGAGCTATAGGAGATAAAGAAAGGGAAAAAATGGAGCATATGAATAATGGCCTCAGTTTTATTTTTTTTTTCCTGTAAAGTATGAGGTAAGGTTCTCAAATGAAAGAGTTGATAGCCTGCGAAGCCGTGGAAGGTTATGGAATAATAATTGTAGAATGTGCCAATTAGAAATGGATAGTAGCAAAAAGGACCCAGCTACACAATTTAATGCAAATTTTTAGTAAACACTATCAGAACTCTGCCAGAAGAGAGCCATGATTCTCTTTTTTTGTTTGTTTGTTTTGGGTAAGGAAATGGGGTTAATTGACTTGCCCTAGGTCACACAGCTAAGTAATTATTAAGGGTCTGAGGCCGAATTTGAACTCAGGCCCTCCTAACTCCCGGGTCACTGCTCTATCCATTGTACCATCTATCTGCCCCTCCATGATTTTCTTTTATGAAGCAGAATGAAAATAAATATGAAGATGACAAATGTTAGGTGATCTAAGGTGGATGTTTGGCTTGATCTAATCATTAATATGAGGAAGTTATGGATTCAAGAGAGGAGGAAAGTGCAGATATGAAGTGACTTTTCAAGGAGTCAAGATGGGGAGGAAAAAAAACAGAATGGCTAGTATTGGAAATATGGTCTTAGAGACTTGAGAATCCAAAGTCATTTTTGAATATCCAAAATAAGATTATGTAATGGAAGGTAGGAGAGAATAAAAGTCAATAGATTTTGATGTGTTAAGGAGATTTCAGAATTCTTGAACATAGAAGTATTGCAGTTATGAAAAATTGGTAAGAGTTTAGGAATAGCTATATGGCTGAGGTATGATGGAGAAGCTGGAAAGAATTACTAAAGGGCTTTTGCTAACATGAATTTATAGCATATTAATTTTTTTAAATGTGTTTCTAAAATACTCAAATGTAAACTCCTGAAAATCAGATACTGTCCCATTTTTTCTGTACCTAAAAGATTTTGCATGTAGCAGATTTCTGACATTTGTCTCTAATTGAATTAAATTATAGCTTTTCTACAAAATGCAGAATCTTCCTATATTTCATATTTTTTTGATGGCATCCCACTATTATTATGAAAAAAATATGAGAAGAGTTTTATTCTCTTTTCCATTTTAAATTTTTCTTCTCTTCCCTATCCTCCTTCAGCTTGAGGTCAAAATCTCTTAAATTTACTTTTACAATATCTCTCACACCCCTTGCTTCTTTCCTATCCATGCCATCTCTACCCCATTAAATCAGTCAGTTCTCCTAACCTAGGCTAATTGTTTCTACACTTTCATTTTGTATCATTCCCATAACCTAGTAGTAGTCAATGCATATAGTGTGTAATGAAGATTTGTTGAATGAATTAATGAATGATTATGTACTACTAGCCTATTCAGAGTAATTGTGTAAGTTCATAAGTACTGGATTTTTTAAGAAAGAGAAGACTCATATGTTTTAGAGATCTATTTCAGCAAAGTGGTGAGTGAGTTTGAAGGGCAAATTTCTGAGGAATAACTGCCAGAAAAGAAATGAAGTCAGTATATAAGATATTTGACAAGCTTATGAATAAAAAGAAAGCAAAAGATTTTTGTTTCCTATGGAGGAAATTAGGAAATTAGGAAAAAGTTAGGAAAATTAGGAAAAATTAGAAAAAAGCCTATATATATATATATATATATATATATATTGACTAGATGACAAAAAAATTTGTACCAATGTTTTGTTTTAAATTTTTTTTGGATTCTTCTTATCACATATATTATGATGCCACACAAAATAGAATATATTGTCAGGTACTGATTGAAAAATTTCATCCTGGCTTATCTTCAGGGCTCAAAGATGTATTGGTTTTACTCACTGGTTTCATGATCTATATTTTACAAGACCATTTTTAACGTATGTGTTTTTAAGAATGCAAACCCTTGAAGACAGTGCAGTAATGGCTGTGACTTGCCTGTGCTTTCTCCAAAACTACTCCAAGTATCTCTGAATAATGATTATAATTAAATTCTAGAGTGGAAAAGTCCACAAAAAAGAATGAGTAAAACAATTTTCCAGCCCAAGACAACTTGGAACATCTTCTGGAAAGGTCTGTTACTCCAGGGTTTGAAAGATCCCATAACATAGGCCAGGCCTCAGGGGAATGAACTGTCTCCAGCAATCCAGGAAGAGATCACATGGTGCCTGACACCCTGTGGCAATGATGGCCCGTCCCAGGCCTTTTAGCCCAGAGATTGTCTAGGTCAACTTGGAA